>NW_017307047.1:176383-346704 GCF_000935625.1 Nanorana parkeri | reverse complement strand
AACAGCAAGCTCATGGGAGCCCGGCTCTTGATGTTCGGCCCTTTCAAACAGTGGCACTTTTATCTGCTTTTTGCACGGCTCTGCTGAATATCTTAAGGCTTTGTAAATAAAACATTCATTTTCTCTAGGAGTCAGCAGAATTTTTAATTAGCGTTTTATATTTTCTGTCTCTCTCTTCCACCGGCATTGCCCAATAAACATACTGGGTGCAGTGACCGTTGTCTATAGACAGCAACTGGGTGTTCAGGCCTTCAGTTAACTGGATTAACGGAGAGCTTGTGAGGTGGGGCAAGTTTAGGGTTGCCACCCTTTCTTCAAGTGAGGACTACAAATCCCAGCAATACCTTATACAGCAATACAAAATAACAAAAAAATACTCAGTGTTGTTCCAGGGTGGCGCCCTGATGTCTCCAGGGTCTTAGGTGGCCTGTGCGGGTTCTCACCAGGGCGGCGCGGTCTCTCAGGTGGACTCTGTGGGCTCTCAGATGGGTTATGTGTGCTCTCAGGTGGGCTATGCTGGCTCTCAGATGGCTGTGTGGGGGTCTCAGGTGGGCTATGCAGGCTTTCAGGAGTGCTGTGTGGGAGGTGCAGAGGTCTCACCTGGGCCCTGGAGGTGGGCAGCGTTCTGTCAGGAAGCAGCCGGAGGAAGAGGAGATGTGAATGCAGGTGCCTTTTTAGAGGGCTCACTGGAAGATGCAGCTGCCTGAGGTCCCGAGCTTGCTGGGGACCTCAGGCAGCCGCATCTGTCAAAAAATGTAAAGTGCCGGCACTTTATTGGCACTTAGTGTCTTGTGTCCAGGTGTCAGCTGGCCTGAATCCCGAACACAAGACTCAAAAACTGGACTGTCTGGGTGAATTCCGGACAGGTGGCAATCCTAAGTTAGAAGAAGGATAGGCCGCCCTGGAGAGGTGGAGATCTGCCTGAACAATATGGACGAGATCAAAGATAACCAGGGGACACCACACTTTTGTTTTAAGGAGATAACCTAGTAAGGTCACATTAAAAAGTAAGGAGGGCTGGAAGAAAACTTTGGTGAGAAACATTTGCTGTCATCCACAGATTTTTTTTATGCCTGGAGAGTAATTTGTTACACCACTTCTGATTGAGGGGTATGTACAGAGTGTAGGGGTCAGGAGTGTGCTATGTAAAAAGTGCAGGGGTCAGGAGTATGCTTTTTACACAATGTAAGGGGTCAGGACTGTGTAATGTACAGAGTACAGAGGGTCAGAGTGTGTAATATGCAGAGTATAGTGATCAGGAGTCTGTTATTTACAGAATGCAGGGTTCAGGAGTGTATAACGTATAGAATGCAGGGGTCAAGAGTGTCTTATATACAGAATGCTTGGGGCCAGTGTATGTAACCTATAGAAAAGACACATGTATGTCATTTACAGAATGCTGGGGTCAGGAGAGTGTAACATACAGAGTGCAGGGGTAAGAAGTGTGTTATATACAGATTGTGTGGGGCCAGTGTACTGTATGTAACATATAGAAGTGTCAGAAGCATGTTATTTAGCGAGTGCAGGGATAAGGAGTATGTCATGTACAGAGTGCAGGGGCCAGGAGTATGTTATGTACAGGGGACAGGGGTCAGGAGTGTGTAACATACAGAGTGCAGAGGTCAGGAGTGTGTTATATACAGACTGTAGGGGGAAGAGTTTGTAATTTACAGAGTGCAGGGGCCAGGATTATGTTATGTACAGGGGACAGGGGTCAGGAGTGTGTAACATACAGAATGCAGAGGTCAGGAGTGTGTTATATACAGACTGCAGGGGGAAGAGTTTGTAATTTACAGAGTGCAGGGTTCAGGAGTGAGTTAAGTACAGAATGGAGAGGCAAGAGTGTGTTATGTACAGAGTGCAGGGGTCAGGAGTGTGTTATGTACAAAGTGCAGGGGTCAGGAGTGTGTAACATACAGAGTGCAGGGGTCAGGTATGTGTGTCCTACATGCCCAATGTAAGTATGCATATGTCATACCAGAGCAGCCCACTGTCGGATCTACTACAGTGCTTTACAGAGATCTTCTGGTTCCTAATACTGCACTGTGCTGAACGATTTCCCTTCAAGGCATTGTTTGATTGGAAGAGGGGCAGTGGCATCATGATCTGCCCCTCGTCCAATGAGAGATTGCCTGGTATTCATTGCTAAAAATACTAGGCATTTTCTGAATGGCTGCTGTGCTGTGTAAGTGACCACCTGTGTTTGCAGAGTAGAGGGGATGTCACTCATCACAGGGCAGTGCCAATATTGCTGTAAAGCACTGTAGAAGCTACACCTACAGTTCTCTACAGGACCCAGTGGCGTAACAATCGCCATAGCGACCCATGCCCATTGTCAAAGGACAACCCCCTTGTATCACAGGGCCCCATACAAAATTTTGCTATGGGGCACTGTGATTTCTAGTTACGCTCCTGACAGGACCCCCAACGCTTGATCAGGTATGACATAAGTAGACCTACTTTGGGACAAGCTGGACCAATGGAAGTATGCATAGAAAGTTATACCTAGAATTCAGTATGAAACAAATGCATGTAATCCCCGCTAACATTCATATTAGAGTCAGGCTGAAAATAGAAGCTTCTGCACCGGATGCCAAAATATAAAAGAAGATAGAAAGCAACGTGTGTGTGACCTTTCAGACTCATCCCATCTACTACTGTCTTCAAAGGAAATCTCTCCTGAGATAGATGGCAGCCATTGTTGACCTCCTTCTAAAAATGCTGGAAGACGAATGGCCATGTCAATGTTCTGATTTACATACTCAGGGGTCAGGAACAAGAATGCTTATCAGCACTTCTGACGTCACTGGCTGCATGCTTGTTCCAGTCCAGTGACTGATAGCATTGAAGGCTGAGGAAACCAACATTTTCAGATAGAGATATTTTAAGAAACATCAACCTCCACATTCTCTCTGTACTGGTTCCCTTTACACGGTATCTAAGGCCAAAGCTTTTTTATAGAGTAGGGGAAGGTTTTGGCAGGTTGCTATTGCTGTGTGTGACCCCATTCTGGAGATTCACTCCCGCTATTTGTCCTGATGGCCATTGTCACAAGACAGGAATTGATGGGAAATCCAACATTTTACGGTTGTCACTGGCATAGGTGGTGAGGGTTAATCTTCCAGTGGGGACACCTGCTCTAATGACAGCGATCTAAAGGTTGCCATACACATAAGTATTTGTGGTCAATTAAGTTATAAGTGATCGCAAGCAAACGATCTGTTCTCCATTAAACAATTAAACAATACAACACATATGATATTGTTCTGCAGTTTGTAATTGATTGAAAATATTGATCACCAATAGGACCTCAAATATGATCTATCAGTTTATAAATGTAAACAATCATTTAATTGATCTGAATTATGATCAGTTCCCCGACACACATACGAATATTTGTTAGTGCGATCAGAAGCAATCGTAAAAATTCCAGCAATTGACTTGGCACAGTCTAAATTGATCTCAAATTGATTAAATGGGGGGGGGTCTTTTATTTACGATTTTAAATTATTTGAAACAGTTTAGTCCCAGTGAATGATCGATTGAATGATCATATGGATACGTGTGGGACCACCATAAGTGTGGGCTTCCCAAACCAAAGAGATATTTTTAGAATTTGTATCCATCATGCATCTGTCTCAGGGAGTCATGTCTGTGGCTGTGATAATCTTGCAATGCCTTATGGGATTTGTAGTTCTACAACAGCTAGAGGGTCGGAGTTTGCCCACCCCTGCTCTACAGAATCCAACTCTCTTTGGAGTAGTCCAAGAGTCATTGGCTTTCATGAATGACTCTCAGCATTTTGCATAGGTGAGATCTGTCAGCTGCTCCCTCAGACTCTGGGCCTCCAGCTGCGGTGAAATTACAAATCCCATCATGCATCTGGTTCTGGAACACATGTATGTGGCTGTCAGAGTCTTGAAATGCGCAATGGTATTTGTAGTTGAACCACAGCTGGTGTGCTGGAGTTTGCCTACCCCTACCCTAGAACATGTCACTGAGCTAACCCCACTCAATCAAAGCAAATACAAGCCAATCAAAAGCAAACTTTTCAACATTCCTAAATCACACCCCTCAGGTCTTTTGATTTTGTGGGGTTAGCTCAGTGGCTTCCTCTAGAGCAGGGATGTCCAAACTGCGGCCCTCCAGCTGTGGTGGAACTACGAATCCCACAAGGCTTTGCAAGATTCTCACAGCCACCGACCTGACTGCCGGAGAGAGATGCTTCATGGGATTTGTAGTTTCACCACAGCTGGAGTTTGGACATCCCTGCTCTAGAGCGTCCACAAGAAGCTGCTACAATGGTCAGCTGACAGCTCTTGCCTCCATTAATACTACGCACAAATGCTGAGAGTCATTTATGAGAGCCAGTGACTTTGATACACCAGAAGGGACTACTCTGAAGTGAGTCAAATTCACAGACAACAGCACAGACAACAATTAGACACTCCCAGAAGAGGGGAGAGCTATAATGTGCAAGAAGGGAGGGGGCTGTGCTAGGGAATTGACTTCTCCCTGAGCAGTCACTTTTTTTTAGCAAGTTCAAAGGCACATTCAAATGAATACAAAATAATTTATGCAAAGGAAAAGCACTGCAAGTAAGCATTTAAAATACTTGATTTCCATGTGCTTTCCCCTGCAATTTTTGACGTTGGTGACAGGGTCTCTTTAACTATGCCGCAGTCATGTTAGCTCCAGGATTCAAATAATATATGATAGTTCCATGCCAACTTTCCCCTGTTGGAACGTACAGCCATGTAATACAGTTATAGACAAGTCCCGTATGAGTCTTGTACAGTCACCTGCCCAGCGGCGGCATATTCTTGGCAGCGGTTGGATAGGCAGACAAGATTACACTTGCCATCAATTTAACTGACTGTCCTCGGATCCCTATAGTCATTTAAAACCGGTTTCTATATTTAGAGGAGGAATTTCAATGCAAAATATAACCCGAAGAGCAGCTCGAGTAAAAAAAATATAACAGGAAAAGTCATTCCAAGTGGGAATAATGATATGAGAATTAGAAAGAGAAATCCCAGAGAATGCAGGTAATGCTCATTAAAGTCACCAGATGTATTTCAAATATTGTATTTGCTTCACGAGACAGTCAGACTGGGAACATGCTTAGGGAGACATTCAAAGACTAGGGATATGCTTCAGGAGACAGTCAGAGGCAATGGATATACTTCAGGAGACAGTCAGATTGAGGATATGCTTCAGGAGACAGTCATAGACCGGGGACATGCTTCAGGAGACAGTCATAGGCTAGGGATATGCTTCAGGAGACATTTAAAGGCTAGGGATATGCTTCAGGAGACAGTCATAGGCTAGGGACATGCTTCAGGAGACAGTCAGACTGGGAAAATGCTTCGGAGAAAGTAATAGACTGGGGATATGCTTTAGAACAGCGGTCGCCAAATGTTGGTCCCCGGGCCCCTCTGACCCTGTGCAGCCAGGGCCATCATTGAAGCGGCACGGATATACACACACACACATATGAGAATATATTTATATACGAGGAAACAAAAAATATGAGAATATATATACTGTATATTTAAAAAAAAATCATATTAGTGGTCCATGATTTAAAATGATGAATTTAGTGGTCCATGAGGTACGAAAGGTTGGCGACCCCTGCTTTAGAAGACAGTCACAGACTGGAGCTCTACTTAGGAGACTGGGGCTTGCTTCAGGGGACAGTTATACGCCGGGGATATGGTTAGGAGACAATCATAGACTAGGACTTGCTTCAGGAGTCGTAGACTAGAGATACATTATGAGAGACTACTAAAGTTTCCTGTTATCACAGCCAGTTTACAAGTCACTGCTACCACATCTGTGCTCCCTACAGCCCCCTTACAAATTACTTGTACCCCAGCAACGTACCATTATTAAAGATCAGAAGACTAAAATATATAAACATAGAATGGATAGCTCAGAAAAAGTAAGATTGTGTAATAGAAATAAACCAAATCATGTAACCAATAGAACCCAGTCTCACTTCCTCACTTCCTGTCTCGTGAAACTGTCGTCAGCTGAACAGAGACTAAGGGGATGTCTCTAATGGAGTCCCAGATAGAAGTAAGAACCCAACAGGGGTTCTACGCTGCCCCCCTCCTCCCAATCTATCCAACACAAAATGGCTGGACATACACTTTAACAACTGCTTCAATGCATTCTAGATGGCATTAGCGGTCCCCAATTTGTCGCCCTGCCTGCAGTTGCAAGAATCAGCAACATCACCAAGCCGCAAGGCACGGAACACCGTGTGCCATTATGCGGTTACCAAACCAACGCATGCAGAAAATTTGGGTCGTGCAAGATATTTAAGTCAACACTCCACAGCATGAGGCTACACTCATTCTACTGAGGTTGGAAACTGTGTATAGAAAGCAGAGCCTGTGGGTTTCCAAAAAGCAAGACGGCGGCAACTATGATTTCCTTTCCGCTCACACAAACAACATGAAAGTCAAGGTAACCTTCTGTTAAAGTTCAGCGCAGACCAAGCAATGCAACGAAAGTACCTTTAAAGCTAAGACTCGTGGCTATTGCTTGTACAGTGGGCTAGCTGTTTTATGTATTTGGCAAATTGGTGCAAACAGCACCACAAGTATTACGCTCATGTTGCAAACAAAGAGTGAGCACATTCTTTAATGTAATTTTTACCTTAATGTGGACCCAGAATTAGATATATTCTTTTTATGTTAAAGCTGAACTCCAGAAATTTCCGCTATGTACATGAGGCATGTGTATTCTTACTTGAATCATCACACATCACTGACAGGCGACAGAGATGCCATAGCGACCCAGGTGGCCCACTAGGGTTGCCACCTGTCCAGGATTCACCCGGACAGTTCGGGTTTTGAATGCTGTGTCCGGGTATCATGGCACCAGGAACCCGGACACAAGATGTCAGGTGGACGGGGGCAACCAATATTAAGATAGGGGCTAATGCCCCTCACTGAAAATAGTCTCAACTGTGATATTTACATATTAATGGGTGCTGCCTTTTACATATGAATAAGCCACGACTCATTCTCCCAAAAAAATATGTCTGCATGTCGCTAGAGTGTTCGGGTTTCACTTGAAGTAAAGGTGGCAACCCTATGGCCCACACGGCATCAGGGGGATGTCCTGGCTGGGCCCTCCTGTCCCCTGGGGCCCCATAGCGGCCGCCTGGGTTTCTATGGTGATTGTTCCGCCACTGGCCACAATGTGGTATTACATTACATTCAATCTGGAAAGAATATATACTAAGAACTATGTAGTGCATTCCTCCCCACTTTCTACAATGAGAAAGAGGGACACCTTCCAGCACAATGTATTCAGGCAATGGACACCCCCCCTGTCACGGTGCCATTCATGTGGACCATTAACAACAAATATGTCAAAATGATCATTTAAACACAGACTTTTTTCACAGTTTCTTGTCCATTTTACTGTTTTTTTTCCAAATAGTAGACAAGATAATTTAGAGATAAGATAAGGGTTTTACTGCAGAATATCACTTTTGGTAGTTAATTTAAAAATAGTACATTTTCATAGATATCTGTACATCAGACCAAAAATAGGCGCAAGAGGAAGAAAAAGGAAGTATGGCAGTAAGATCATCACTGTGCTGTACATCGCCTGTGCAGAGAGCACAGCTGTGGGAGGGGCCCAGCAGGCTTCTCCCCCTACAGGTTGTCTGCAGAAAACTAGAGGGGGGGCGGCGGCAAGACCAGTTACCCTGCACAAGGAGACAGAGCAGCAGTGAGCAGTCTTTATTACAGGAGGGGGGCAGAGACAAGAGCAGTCACACTGCACAAGGAGAGCAGCAGTGAACGGTCTTTATTACAGGAGGGGGCAGAGACAAGACCAGTCACGCTGCACAAGGAGAGAGAACAGCAGTTAGTGGTCTTCATTACAGGAGCGGGCGGAGACGAGACCAGTCACCCTGCACAAGGAGAGAGCAGCAGTGAGCGGTCTTTATTACAGGAGGGGGGCAGAGACAAGAGCAGTCACACTGCACAAGGAGAGCAGCAGTGAACGGGCTTTATTACAGGAGGGGGGCAGAGACAAGAGCAGTCACACTGCACAAGGAGAGCAGCAGTGAACGGGCTTTATTACAGGAGGGGGGCAGAGACAAGAGCAGTCACACTGCACAAGGAGAGCAGCAGTGAACGGGCTTTATTACAGGAGGGGGCGGAGACAAGACCAGTCCCCCGGCACAAGGAGAGAGAGCAACAGTGAGCGGTCTTTATTACAGGAGAGGGCAGATTAAATAATAATAGTTATTTATATGTTGTGGTCTGTGTCTATTCTTGGACTGGCTGGAGGTATCTGTGGAGGTTTGTCTGCACACCCCATACAATGTCTGCAGCCTGAAGTGAAACCTGCGATGATGAAAGCTGATCCGGTTTGGAGGTGTGCAGGAAGTTGGGCTGGGCACCTGAAACCAAGCTTAGCTCTAACGCCTGGAGCGCTGCCACCTTCTTCCGGAGACTCACAACATGACGAGGCCGCCAGTCCCTTCACTAATGATCTGCTGTTTTTAGATCTGAGTGCTCCAGTATAACGGCATAATTCACCTTTACCAAAATAATAATAAATGCACGCCTATTAATAAAAGAAATAAAGTGCATTGATTATTTTTATTTGCATTGGAGATTGCAATCAGGGGATCATGGGTGCAATGCTCTGGCTCCTGCAGACTCTTCCTCCCGTCCCCTGTCTGTACCGAGGTATGGACCTGCAGTAACAAGGACTAGAGGACATGCCAATGAGCTACAAGTGTTGTGACATCACAGCAGTTCTACTCCATTGAGAACCACATACTTCTGCAGTGGCTGATGGCACTTGTAGTCTCTCCATATAGAGATTCCGTGAAAGGATCTGTAAATGCGAAGCGCGGCTGTGTGGGTGAAGCCACGCACACAGCCGAGCCAGATTCAAAAGATGTCTGGATGCTGCGGGGGGAGGAACCCCCTGATTCAGGTAAGTAGGGTGTGTGTTGGGATTAGGGGTGTGACCATGTTTCATGCTACACCTAAATCTGGCTGTATCTAGAAACACGGTCTTAAAAGTAAACTTAGACTTTAAATAGAAGGTGTTGATTTTCCACTGCTGACTACTCTGCACGTACACCATGAATTTAGATATCTGGGGGGGGAGGGGGGGGGACTTCAGAGCCCCTGTAAGGTTTTTATTGCTGTCTGGGAATTACCCTTCTGCTTGTTCTGGTGACTATTGTCCCCGAGAGAAAATACATTTCACAGTTCTCACTGAAATAAGAGTTGAGTTGAGAGGAAACCTTGCAATGGATGAAAACTGTCTCAGAGGGGATTTCCCCTCACTTGGTAGATCTCCTCTCACTTCTTGTTGTGCCTCCTACAAAGAAAGTTCAAGGGAATCTCCCCTAAACGGACACACAGAGGGGAAACAGTAACAGTGACTGCTCACCTCTATCGCCTCCGCTCTGATGGTGGTATGTCCCTCGGCGTCCTCGTGTCTAATGGACTTGCATTAGACATGATGACCTCATCGGAGCCCAGGGGAAGAAGAGGCTCTGGGAACCGGTCTAGCAGCCAGATAGGGCTGAGAATCAGCTGACTATACCCTCCTCTTTTTTTTCATCCCTAGGCCTAAATGAGAACGTAACCCTTGTAGTGCGGGAGTAGACCCACTGCAAGGGTTAATTTAAAGGAACCCTGGAGTTCATCTTTAGGTTAACCATGAATAATGGCCCTACAGTTATTGTTCTCACTGCAGCATGTACAGCGATACATGACTTTTGCTGGGGCCTCACCCAAAGCGTGATTGCATTTGTATCTTCGTGTACATGGGGATGGTGGACTTCAATTTAATTGTATTGCTATCACATAGGGAGCTCACAAACAGGCGACCCAGTCATTTGAAGTATTTCTTGTATCACAATGCAGTGCAGCACTACCGTGGGTTGCAATGAACTGCACTGCCATTGGTCACAATGCACTGCAGCGCTACCATGGGTCACAATGCACTGCAAAATGGCTTTGCATCGCACCTACACATGTAACATAACGTAGTGCAATGATGTGAATGGGCCCTCATAGCGTGTGGAAAACTTTACAATGGCCTTTAGCTCTCTTTTGGTCTGTTCAATATACCAGTGAAAGCATTATGCTCTATCTGTTCAATAATTGCAAGAATACCCTTTGATCCTGAAAAAATCCAGCGCAGTCCTATGGACGCTGCAGTCTTACTTTCATGCACAGTTCACGTCTGTGATCTACAGAACGTCTCCCCCCTTTGTTATGGAGATGAGGAGAGGAGGAAGTGTTCTGCAGTCCCAACACGCTTCCTGTCCCAGTGACAACGCTGTTCTTTCATAGATACAGTATAGTGGGCGTTGTCGCCTATGACAGGAAGTATGTTTGAAAAATGAAACTAATGCAGCCACTGCATATATGGACTGGTACACTTTTAGATACAAGTACTGATACATTTTTGTTTATTGTCATGTGACAGTTTTTCTAAAACAATACAGACTAATGATTTCAGGACAGTGGTGGAGCGCCAGAGCCAGGTCCTAGTTGTAACCGCTGCAACCCTGGTTGCAAATGAAAATGCCAAGTATCGGCACTGGTATCTGAACTGGTATCTGGACATCCCTACTTTAATGTATTAAATATTTGATCTTGGATTTGGATACACTTTAACCAAGGAATGCATTATAGACTCACAAAGGCATAATGTTACATCACGCTCCATAAGAAGATATGCATCATCTGTGTTCCCAGTCCCCCGGTGTCCCACTGTCGGATATATGGAAATAAAGACAGATAAAAGCTAATTATAAATATTATATTGCTTTCACCCATCCGTGTAGGCTTGCAATGTGCCGTTTCCAATGGAGCTCAGCGTAGTTGACTCATGGGTAATTCGTTCATGGTGATAACTCAGCGGAAAGAAGAGGCTGCTGTACGGAATCACATCATCTGTACAGTGACAAAGTGAAATATGTTGTGGTCACGGAATGTTTCCTTTTATGCAAATAGTAGGTTGACATGCCTACCGTAGTGTGTGACTTATCAGTTTAATTTAATTCAGGTGTATGCCATTAGAGTGTGACTGAAAGGGCATGCAGGGGCAGCTGTCCTGGGCCCACGAGGTCAGGGGGCCCCAACAAAACTGCTCCTACCTATGATTCCTCAGCAGCGTGCTGACATTGTGCTATGTGTCGTATAAGTTGCATTCCCTTCACCTCAGATCTCCTTTTCTCTTCTCTTATCTTCTCTTTCATAATTACTAACCCTATAAAATATTTGTCAGAGAAATTTGCTAGCAGAGCGGTGGTACACCAGGAAAATATTTCAACTTCCTTTAGTCTTTTAATGGTAATGGCATTTTTTTTAGGCCAGATCCACACTTTTTACCGCATGGACCCCAGTGTGGCATGTTTCATTGCCATTGATTTTGAATGGCATACCAGTACAATGAGACAGTAGAAAGCAACGCATTCACCCCAATGGACCTGGCATGCATTACAGCACGCTGCTTTAAAAAAACATGAATATCTGAAATCTGGTACGTTAAGGTGCACTGCTAGTCTGTTCATAAATAATGGGCTGCTGTAATGTAGTGCAAAGTGCATTAAGTCATAGCATGAATGGACCCTTATGCCTCATTCACACGAGAAAAGGCCGGCACGTACAGCTCCGTGCTGGGTGCACGGCCGTATCGGGCAGCTCCCGGGAAGGACAGGTGCTGCGTGCGATTAATATGCCGCCTCTGTCCTTCTCTATGGGAGTACGCGGCCATACGCCGCCCTATGCTCACCCCAAGTGCGGGTCCGTATGGGTGCTGGTGTCCTGGCTTGGACGCAGACAGGATCCATCCTGTCAGCGTACCAGTACAGACACCCGCACGGACGTGCAGGGCGGCGTATGGCCGCGTACTCCCATAGAGAAGGACGGGCTGCGTACTAATCACACGTAGCACTTGTTCTTCCCGGGAGCTGCCCGATACGGCCGTGCATGCAGCCCAGAGCTGTACGTGCCGGCTTTTTCCCACAATTAATCAAAATAAATAGATTAAAAAAAATTCGATTAATCGAACACGAAAATTGTAATTATTACCAGCCCTAAAATAAAGCATCACTTTGGGTGAGTCAGCAGGATGATACAACTGTGGCTAAAATCAGGAAAGGAGTCACATGCTGCATCAGGGTTGTGACATTAAATGCGTGGCCATGGTTAATAACAAACATGGTCAGAAATGTAATCTCGTATCTATGGTAGGCATTAATGGGAGACGACACCTATGACAGGACACAGCCTAGCTATAGACACCTTCAATGCAATTTAAAGAACGTTAGATGGAAGGTTTTGCACCCCTCTGCTGGTCACAGAGCATTATCCCTCAATGCATTGAATGGGCGGTGGAGGATCTGTCATTCAACTGCTCCTGCTTCATTCACAGAACTTGATGCATTGTGGGATAATTGTCATATGAGCTCTGTGAATGGCGGAGGGGACAGATGGGGTAGCCGAATGCCACAGGTCACAGACTAGACTCCCATTTATTTTAACTGTTTCTTAATATATTTTCTGTAAATATTTATTGCACGTTTTTTTCTGTTCAGTAAAACAATATTTAAATGTTGCTAAGTTGACACTCGGAACGTTCTAAATAGAAATAAAAGAACGTTGCCTTTGTGAAGAGCTACTGCATTGTAAACTCTGCAACATTCTTGTCTGGGTGTGGCAGCGAGTAATACTGACATTTTCTAGGTTAGAATTGCCACAGCAGATGCTGCAAACAGTGTGTGTTACCCTTAAAGCCTGTGGTCTTAACTACTGCGTGTGTGTGTAAAGGATTAGCAGAGCACACGGTGAGGCTGAGTGTTTGATGGGTTACACCGCTCTGGTTTCAGCGGTGGGATCTGAGAGTGTTTTTGTCAGAGCACCTATGTTAATAATGTGTGCTGGCGGGAGAAACACAGTGCACAGCAGGGGACGCGGCATCGGGAAGTGTTTCATAAGAGATATGTTGAAGTTTTGAACAGAGTGAAATGAGAGCTTGCTGCCTGCCAGAGGGGGGAGAAAAGGTTACGTATTAATAGTCTGCTTTTGCATGCAACATTTTATAGATTTCTATTTAGGTGACACTGGCCCTTTAATGAGCATGCAGTGCTCATAGAGATTTCCTAGCGTGTTGGAATTGTCCAATCTCTTCCTATTTGCAGTGAGAAGAATGTGTTAAAGTGTATCTAATGCCCAAACTTTTTCCTAAAAAAAGCAAATGTTTAAAAGCCCTGTCAGTTTTTTGTTTGCCATCTGTGTCCCATTGGGTAGATTTCCATTCACTTCCTGTCTTATAGACACAAGAGGATATGAGAGGAAATCTCTTTAAAGTGAGAGTAAATCCCCTCTTAGACAGTTGTCATTGTTCACATTGCAAGATTTCCCCTCTATTCCTTTTCTGGTGACAACTGAGATGTGTGTGGGCTTTGTGCGGTCTGAGTTCTTGCCCACGCAAAACTGTCAGTGACACCCCCGGCCCGATCAGCTGCGGCAGGGGCGCCCCGAGGTTGGGTGTCACCTGGTCTCTAGACCGGGTGACCCCCCGCTGTGTCGTCATCGCGCATGCGCGTCCATCTCATTGATGCCTGTCGGCGGTCATCTTCGTGATGGACGCGGGCAGAGGGAGGAGGGGACGTTCACCAGGTGGGATGTGGTATGCCACCGGGTCCCCTCCTCTCTCCTGACACTGTCGGGCTCTCGGTGACCGAGTGCCGACTTTTTAGAGGGGGGGTGACACCAAAATGACTGTCAGTCATTTTGGTGTCACCTCTGCAATGGTGACACCCGGGTGCGGGCCGCATCCACCTTGTGACGCCACTGGGCAGGGGCATTTTCTGTACCTGGTGGGAAATGCCCTTGCCATAGCTGATTGGACCAGTTTTTTTGCCCAGGCGAACTTACACCAAGAACGCGCACATCCCTGGTGACAACCCAAAAATGTGGTCTTTGCAAATCCAAAAATCCAGGACAAATAGAAAAGGGGGAATCTCACAAGCACTCTACCTGCCATCTGTCCGTCTACGCCCAGCCTTAGTGACCTCATAGTTGGCGGGTCATTGTAAACAAATCATTTTGTGACACCGGACCGACCATGAAAGATCTGACTGAAAATCTGACTGTTTGATTATCTTATATCCAGCAACTGTTGTGTTTTTTTTTAAACTTATTTTCCATTGAATCATTTTTGATTGTCTGTTATAAAAAAAACACAGATAAAAAGAAAAAAAAAAGCATCAAAACCACATTTCTGGTGCAGAGAATTTTCATTGTTTTTTTTTCCATTGTCACACATATACAGAGGATCCCATCCGCCCTCCCTGCAGGAATGTGGCATTTAGCAGTTGAACCTAACGAGTGGATTTCCCCATAGTACATGCACAACAGAAGGGAAATTCAGCAGGTGAGGGGGGGAGGGCCGAGAACACAGACCTGTTCAGTAGGGGAAATCACATGAACATGCAGGTTGTTGAGCTTTTCGGTGACTGCTTTTTACAGGACTCGGGACTGAACCATTACAAAATGGAGTGTCTTAAAGGAGACCTATCCTTAAAAAAAATTCTCGGCAAGAACAGGTATTCAGCCCGAATTCCTGGATAGTGTAATTATCCTGGCACAGTGGCTTAGAAAGCTCCAAAGCCGCTGGGTTAGAGTTGCCACCTTTTCTTCAAATGAAACCCGAACACTCTAGCGACGCACTGACATTTTTTGGGGGAGAATGAGTCATGGCTTATTCTTATGTAAATAGCGCCACCCATTCATATGTACATATCACAGTTGAGACTATTTCCAGTGGGGGGCCAGTAGCCCCTATCTTAATTTTGGTTGCCCCTGTCTGCCTGACATCTTGTGTCCTGTTTTCTGCTGCCATGAAACCTGGACACATCATTCAAAACCCGAACTGTCCGGGTGAATCCTGGACAGGTGGCAACCCTATACAGGGTCCTTATGAAGATCAAGGGTAAGGATAAGCTCAGGTTCAAATGGAACGTAATCCAAACCTGGAAGGAGCTTCTCCTGAACCCAAAAGGACCACCTCCTGAAACTGGAAGGAGCTCTTCCTGAAACCCAAAAGGTGCTCCTCCTGAACCTAGAAGAGCTCCTCCCAAACCCAGAAGGAGCTCCTCCCGAACCTGAAGGGAGCCCCTCCCGAACCCAGAAAGATGGGCATAGTTTTTTATTCTTTTTGGATAAGGAGGGGATAGTTCTTTTTTCTTTCCTTTTTGGATAAGGTGGGGGTAGTTCTTTTTTCTTTTCTTCTTGGATAAGGAAGGGATAGTTATTTTTTCTTTTCTTTTTGAATAAGGTGGAGATAGTTTTTCTTCTTTTCTTTTTGGATAAGGTAGGGATTATTTTTTTATCTTTTGTTTTTGGATAAAGTGGGCAGTAGGTTAGAACCTCTGCCAGGATTATATATCCATCCATTGGAGAGATTCACCCTTTCTATTTGTCTGTTCCCTCTATTTTTCAGCTGCTTCCTGTTGTGTCACTGGGACAGAAAGTGCAGGAAAATCCCCCCAACAAGACACAGAGAGAGTGAAAAAAAAACCTAAGCTTTAAAAATCCCCTATTCTATCCAAAACTAAAAAAAATAAAGTTTAGGGAATTGACTCCCAGATCAAGTTATAAAGCAGAGTCTAAAAAATACTTTCCAAATGCCATTTCTTCTCTCTTTTAGTTCAGCATTGCTCTTTCTGGATCCGAATGGCCCAGCTGGACGAGTCCAGTCTCCCTTGCCATGAAATACCAGAACAGGAGGAGCCACTGTCAGAGCCCATTCACACCAGGGCGGCTGCGGATCAGCGCTGATTATAAAAGGGAGGTTTTGGGAGTTTTTAATTGTGTTTCAGCTCTGAAATGCAACACCCAAAACCATGCTTATTAGTGCGCTTCCATTGAAAGCTGTATGGAAACCATGCTGTTCAGCGCTGCAAAAATAGCACAGGGAGCAGTTCGGGTGGGAGGCGGTTTGGATTGCGCGGTCGCATTAACGGTCCCCATAGCAATGTATGGGATCGTCGGCGGATCCATGTGGCCAAATCCGCACGGCCGAACCGCCCTGGTGTGAACAGGGCCTCAATCACTCTCAGCTACCCTGTCAGGCTCTCAGCTGCCTATGTCACCAGCAACACCTCCTCACGGGGCAGGTATGAATATTTGATTGACAGTGGCTCCTCTTGTCATTGACACTCCCAGCATAACAGAACGGCGCTGTCCACCGCCCGGGCGGCTAAAAAGAGAAAGGCAGAGTAAACTGTAGACACAATATTTTTCGAAGCATGAAGCACAATATCTTTTGAAGCAGTGGCAACGCTGCAGAGGTTAGATGACCCTGCAGATCTATTCCCACCATTAAATGCATACAATGGTCACTGGCAGGGCCAACAGGGTTTTTTAAAATCAAAAATCTATTTATTTTAAACATAAATTGCATGCACTACTATATAAATGTATTGTAGAGAGTATAATGCTTATTTTTTTAGTTTTCCTGATACTTTAAGGGGTTAATATATGTAACTCAACAAGTAGGGAAGAAATATTCCCGGAAGATACGTGACTGGTGACTGTACTCTTCGTTGAGGTCTAATTAGTTTTTCTTGGAATGCTGGTATAAAGCTAATCTCTATTTACCTTTACCCTGGCAGTAAAATTTCCTGATGTTTTATAGAGAATGTTTCCCTGCACTTCCTGTTGGTTGTACCTGTGTACCTCCTATCGAAGCTCTTCTCCATACGTGGTCAGAGGACAAAAAATGTCCCAGGGAATCAGAATGATGGCTGCTGGCAACGGCTCAACTTTCATGACTGTTCTCTTTGCTGCATTTCTTTTATGACTATGTACTAGAATGAAGAACACTTTCACACAGCACTGCCGCCTCCTGCCTGACCTCCTGTGACCCTGTGCAAATACTGACTTTTCTAAAGGTCAACATGTCTACTGCTTGGTTTGCCCCTACAACCTATGTGATGGTGCTTGGACAGAGCAATTGGCCAATCAGGCACCGGGCACTGCAATATTGGAGGAGGCTGGGGGGGGGGGATATGGAATTAATAGCTTTTTTTCATGAGGCTGCAGCATGGATTAGGTAGTAGATAAGAGCTCTGGGACAGAGAATGATACCCTACCTAAGGGTGATCCTCATGCTAACCCTTCCTGGAACCCCAAACCTCACATTAATCTAGCCTTTCTAAACCAGAGTGCCAAGGCTAAGTCAACGGTTAGGGGTTTCACTTCCTGACCCCCAAAACAGTGTAATTTCCAAGCCAATCACGTAATTGCAATGTCCTAGAATAAGCACCGTGTTTGGGAGTTGGTCAGTGGTGGCTTGCTACACTGAATGGGTTACACCAAATAACAGCCACCCCAACAGGTTTCCTTCAAATCCCATCTGTGCAATTCCCTTTAAGAAGACCCTGTCACCAAACCAATAATTTCAACAACAATCTTTCCAATATAATAACGTATTTCATGCATGCTATGTACTTGTACAAGCCACTCTTGGATAGACGTCCAAAAGCCTTGAGACAGCTGCTGGACACCGCCATCTTGTTTGTGACGTCAGCAGCCCCTGCAGACTCACAGTTGTCAGTCAAATGACCCCCTATAGCGTTTCCCTTCGCTTCTCTGGAAGATACATAGAGGAAATCTTCCAGAGGAGCGAAGGGAAATGCTATAGAGGGTCACTTGCGTGGCAACTTTGAGTCTGCTAGGCTGCTGATGTCACAAACAAGATGGCGGTGTCCAGCAGCTGTCTCAAGGCGAGACGAGATGAGGGGTGGAGGAGGTGGGCTAGCAAAGACAGTAATTAGACACTCCTAGAAGAGTGCAAAGAGGGAGGGGACTGTGCTATAGAATTGACTCTTTCTGGAGTAGTCACATTTGCTAGCAAGTTTAAAGGTACATTGAAAGTGAATACAAATTAATTGATGGAAAGAGAAAACGCTGTAAGGAAGCATTTGCAATATCTTATTTGTTCTGCAATGTGTTATGTTTAACAACTGAGCCTAGTACTGCACACTATTTGCTTTTGATCTTTTTAAGCTTTTATGCTTTCAGCAATGAGGGTTTTGAAATGGCTTTCATTGTTGTGTAAAGTACGCTGAAAGTGTGCACGCTTCTTTGGAAAGATTTGAATCATTTCTAAGATCTGTTTGCAGATAACAATTTCAGTAGAGAGAATGTAAAATAAAATTACACATTGCGCATGGCTTTTCCAAAGCTGTCTGCGGCTGTTACCTACGGGGTCTATTTATGAGAGTAACAACATTTTCCCTTCTCACAGACCAGACACAAATCTGCCTATTTATAGAAAGATTGTAATGACGGTACAACCTTACACCATCTTTTCACTTCTCAGGAATAAAATGAGAGAAAAGCCTGAAGAGAGAAAAATCAGCTTCGGCTGATTGAAGATCACGAAATTCACCATTTGTTACCTGGCAGATTCAGTTTACCCTTAAAAAGGAACTTCACCCTACCTAACCAAAATTTAACTTCAATTGCCTTATAATTGAAGCTCTCCTTGCGGCACTCTGCTCCCATGCTGCCATCTGGAAACGAGGTCCTGCTTATGTGCAGACAGGCCACAGGTCTCTGCCAGGTCCTATAGATCTGAGAGAGACCCATGACGTGTCTGCACATGTGCAAGATCCTATGCGCATGCACAACATCTTGTGCTAAATCTGGCTCCTGGAATGTGTAACGTAGACATTAAAGGAGACAGCGGGTGGACGTACGTACGTCATCTTTTCCTAGGTGAGGATTCTGGACGTGGATCTCTAAACATTTTTTAAAAGATGTTAAAAATCTACAGTTGTTTAAGGGCTGGTTCACACCAGCAAGCCAATGCTGAATACTTGACCACAGGTGTGCGCTGGGCCTCTGGGGCAACAGTGCTGATGCACCAATCCTGGAACAATAAGTTCTACTGGCTACAGTGCCATGCATGCAGTACTTTTTTCGGCCTACACCACCACAACACTATGAAGTAAGCCGACAAATTGCCTTGTCTGTGCATTGGGACTGCACTGGGCAAAGCTTCCAGGTCTGCCCCCAACATACCTGGTGTGAATGGGCCCTAAGAGTGAGGAGAGGGAAGACAGGTGAAAGGGAGTTCTTTTTATGGGTAAAGGTCTTTTATAAATTCTTGGCTTCCACTTGGTATCACAATATTATATGCATAGTTACAAGATTTTCTTTATATCCATGATGTAACATCCATGTATGTTTTATATACAGTATGGCCTTTATGTTATTATCTTATGACAACACTTTGGGGCATATTTATAAAGGAGTGAATATATATATTCACTGCAGGTGTATCTTCCTGGTGTACAGTAAATGTCTTCTAAATGTCCTCTCCTCTCCACCTTCCCATAGCAAAGGGATGATAAAGTAACCTGTCCAAAGAGAAGGAGAATCTCCATGTGCACCAGTGGACATACCTGTCTGCCTAAGGAGCCAATCTAGTGTATCAGAAAAGGTCCAGCTGTAAAACCCCTCTGAAAAATTGGGAGCGTGGCTTGTTTAGGTAGAGCTAGTTTTTGGGTGGGCATTTTGGGTTAGTCGTAAATGGGCACATGCCTCCCTAAGAATGATCTGTTGTGCCATTGCCTTTCCTTGCATGACCCAATGGGCAGAAGTAAAGCATAAGTGATTACCACCTTTTCTCCCTCTTTTCATTAAGACACTCTTAATTTGACACCCTATCCCCCTACCCTTCCTTCTCTTACCACCAGCGATGGGGTACATAACATATGAATAGCTCTGCTTACTGCTGTAAGATGTCCTCCTAATTTTTGTGGGGATTCTCCCCCTGACATGACGGTTCCACACGGAAATTCTTCAGAGGTGATGTAATAAATAAAGAATAATAAAGAATATTTGTGGTTGTAAGTTGTTTTGTTAATTGTGGTAGTAGGAAAATTGTTGTAAATCATTTGGGCTTTATGTGAAATGAAAAAAGCATAATAAAATAACAATAACTATATAAATAGAGTTAATTTTTTGATGACTGTCATGCTTAATATACTCATAGCCAAGGATGCTGCAATAGACCTCACATTTCATTGCACTTCTTGCTCACTGGGTCTGATTCAGCTTCAGAGCACGAAGTTCCAGTTTTAATACATGAAGCCTGCAACAAATTCCGTTCTATATATAGTTCATAAGACTCAGTTTAGACTTTCAAAGCTGGTCCAGGTTTCAGTTCCTTTTTTTTGTCAACCATACATGATGTTAGCGAGCACTTCCCCTATTAGAAATTAGCCATCTGAAAGTGACACTAAACTCTGGAGTTAAATCTTAAAAATGTATTCAAGTGTCGTAACTATTAACAGAAATGTATCTTATTTGTGTATGACTCGGCTGTAGATCCTCAAATCGTCTCTGAATTGGTGCCGACACTGTCCTTCCTTCTGGAGGGTGGCTACTTTTGTAAAGTGTGTTTTGTAAAGTATTCACCACTCCAATCTCACTCCTGTGATGGACTACAATCTCATGTTTAGTTTACTAACTTGTATTGAGATTGTAGTCCACCATGGGAGTGACCTTGTAGCGGTGGCTACTTTATAACACAAAAACAACTACTTTACAGAAATTCAATTTACTAACAAAACTTTCCCCAAATTACGGCCCGTTCACACCAGCCACAGTGCGTTCTGGCCCAATTGGGGCCGGAACGCACTGGATCGCATTGTGGCCGGCTCACTTTGAAATTGAACGGGAGGGGGCGTCGCGGTGCATTGAACGCAATGGCACCGCAGCCACGCCCTCTGCCCGCAGTGCGATTGGCCGCACGGGAACGCGTGGCACATCAATGCCTGCTTTTCGGTCCGGCCCGGTCATAAAAAATAGTGCTTGCAGCATTTTTACTGACCAGAACGCAGGCATTGATGTGCCGCTCGGTAAAAATGCTGCAAGCAGTATTTTTTCTGACCGGGCCAGACCGGAACGCAGGCATTGATGTGCCACGCGTTCCCGTGCGGCCGATTGCACTATGGCCAGAGGGCGTGGCTGCAGTGTCATTTAGTTCAATGCACCACCACGCCCCTCCCGCCCCAACACAAAGTGAGCCGGCCACAATGCGATCCAGTGCGTTCTGGCTCCAAACGCTCCGGAAGGCACTGTGGCTGGTGTGAACTAGCCCTTAGGCTGGCCATAGTTTGGAAGGTTTCTCCCCAAGAATGAAATGTTGGCAGATATCTGCTCATCCTTAAACAAGTTGCATTAGGAAATGCCGCAATCTTTGCCCCATAGTGACAGTGACACATAAGGGGTTCTTTGATCCTCTCCTCCCCCTCTACAGCAAAGGGATGATAAAGTAGCCTGTCCAAGGAGAAGGAGAATCTCCATGTGCAGTAGTGGACATACCTGTCCTTCTAAGGAGCCAATCTAGCCCTACAGAAATGGTCCAGCAATTAAAACCCACTCTAAAAAAAATCGGGAGCATGGCTTGTTTTGTTTTTGGGTGGGCATAGCTTAGTCATAAATGGGCACATGCCTCCCTAAGAATGATGGCCGTAGAGGACTTATACCATAATCTGTTGTGCCATTGCCTTTCATTGCATGACCCAATGGGCAGAAGTAAAACATAAGTAGTTAATTCCTTTCCTTCAACTTCTCATCTAGAAGAGTGCAAGACAGGTCATGCCATTTTAATAAAGCAAATAAAATGTGAGGAAACAGCATATGCTGAGTAAGAGATGCCCAAACACAGAAGCCAAGTATTGGTTGGCCTGTCAAGAGCACCTTAAAGCTGAACTCCAGGCAAACGTTTAAATACACAGATAAGATATATTTATCGGATCTGTTTAACCTGCCGAAGTATTTGTAATTCTGTCCATCAAGTTCTGAGGTTTACTCAGCTCTGCCACACAGCAGAACCCTCTCTGGTAGGGCAGGAGACCTGATTTTTGTCTGCTAAAGTTAAATTATATATAGAGGTCTTGTGTCTTCAATAGCTTGGGACTGGGCTGTAAAGGGGGAAGCAGCAGGCTGATGAGCTCATCTCTGCTTTCTCCTCCATTTAGCATGTTCCTTCTTTGCATACATATGAGCAGAACTGATTGGCTCTTTGTGTTGCTGCTCCCCAGGTCAAAGTCCGGTATATACAGGTGAAACTCGAAAAATTAGAATATCGTGCAAAAGTTCATTTATTTCACTAATGCAACTTAGCCGTCTACCAGGAGATTTTGGAGCACTTCATGCTTCCTTCCGAAGACGAGCTCTATGGGGATGCTGACTTCATTTTCCAGCAGGACTTGGCACCTGCCCACACTGCCAAAAATTTTCTGAGATTGTGGATCTGGGTTTTCATGAGCTGTAAGCCATAATCATCACAATTATGACAAATCACGGCTTGAACTATCTTGCTTTGCATGTAATGAGTCTATCTCATACATTAGTTTCACCTTTTAAGTTGCATAAGTGAAATAAATGCACTTTTGCACGATATTCTAATTTTTCGAGTTTCACCTGTACATTGTTTGCATTAAAACAAAAATGAACCACTGTATTCATTTGTGTTTTTTGTGTCCTACTTTTGCCCTCTGTGTCTTAATGGGGATATTTCCCTTCACTTTCTTTCCAATGGCCACAACAGGAAGCAAGAGTAAATCTCTCCAAATTGAGGGAAAACCCTGATGGTCAGCAGGGTCACCCAAATTAGTGTCCCCTTTGGAAGATTTCTCATCTATTCCTGTTCTGGTTATACTGTTACTGTTATACTGTTAGTGGTCACCAAAACAGATATGGGGGGTGAATCTCCAAACCGGGAACACAGACGGCATTAAAAACCTGACAGGTAGTCTAATACCTCTGAACTCTATCCAAAACTAAAAAAAGGTTTTGGCTTCAGTTGCACTTTAAAACTAAGAGCTGGAATACCTTCACAGATTTGTAAGCATGTACACCTTCTGGTTCCTCAGGAGGACCTCACACTGATGCAGGCACACTTCTATGTGATGCTAATGATTTATTTTATATGCCAGAGGAAGTTGAGCTACCGCTGTACTTCCTGGCCACCCCGACTGTGTGCTCTGCAGGTCTCTTAGGTCTCAGCGCTATGGTCCCATCTCCACTCTTTCTCTCTATTCACAAAATAGAGTCTGGAGGAGGTGGAAAGGGGGACGGAGATGCATCAGTAGTGCTGAGATCTATGAGACATGCAGCGCTTACAGCCAGAGTGTCCAGGAAGAACATACCTGGCTGGACTTCTTCTGGCATATAAGCTAAATGATCTGCAAGACGTAGACATATGGCTGAGAGTGAGGTCCTCCCAAGGAACCAGAAGATGTGCTTGCTTGAACCCCCTGAAGGTAATCCTGTCTGGAGTTGGGCTTTAAAATTCTATCTATAACACATTTTTTTTTAATTTGGAAGGAATAGCGAGAACCTGAAAGTCTCAAACCTCAGCCTTCGCTGAAGTCATGCGAGGATTGGCAAATATCTCCCCCTCTTTTTTTTAGGAAGACATTTGCCCATCTATGGAGATCCCTGTAAAAAAAATTCCTCCATCAATTAAAAAAACATTTTGCTGTGAATTATAAACTCAACAGGATGCTGCTATGCTGTCAAAAGTTTTATTGTCCCACATTTCTTTTATTCCCAAACCAGGTGATGGCCATGCCCTGCTATATCAACGCCCATATCTCTGTTAAATATAGACCTCAAGTTGTTTGATAAGGACTTGGCCAACTGGCTCAAAGTTCATATACTTTATCTGCTCCTCCCTAATCAATTTGGCTTTATACCAGTGTGGGAGGCTCAATGTAACCTATTTATTTACTAAGCAACAAGTATAAATTTAGTAACAAGTCTGAATTTCCATTGACTTTGCTGTCAACGTACTGTATGTGGAAAAGCCTTCAATGTGGTGCACTGAATCCAGAAAGGAAGATTCAATGCAAATATGTTTTCGTTTCCTTATAAAGTCTAAAGTTAGTTTTGTTTTATCATTTTTTTTTTTATTGTATGGGATAATCTATTAATAGACCAATAGCGTGTGTAGGAAATGGAGCACAAGAAATTCCTAAACTCTGATGCTAAAGGTACAGGGAAGCCCACTAGACGGGGTTTTTGGATGGAGAGATGACACATGACTGGAATGTTTAAGGTGCCTTTTTACAACATAGCATCACGCTAGTCACTTGAGATCGCACAGGCGCTATTGCAAAATGCATGGTACTAGGTGCGCTGGTGCATTGTGTGTCCCTTCATTCTCAAAAGTATGCCAATGCACCTCCCAGCAGGTGCCTTGAAAGGTGCATTGAGGTGCGATTGAGAATGAATGGGAACGAAAAGTGCACCTGGTGTGTGGTACTGGATTCCACTCATTTTAGTGCAACGCTATGGTGTGAACCGGCACTAAAGACCAGTGTGGCTTGTCTATGTGAGCTTTTTTAATTGGGAGGATGTAAAAGCTGCCATACATGGCTTGATTTTCTCTCTTATACAGGTTTGATACAGCACCAACAGTTTGTGCAGCTCTTTCCAAAATAAAGGGGAACAGTACATTGTACCCAGCGGGAGATATGAATACCCAGTCAGTGCTTGCAGCTGACTGGCGAGCACTGTTCGGCTGATGATTTTGCATATCCCCAGGGATCGAATTCAATCCATGTGTACCCAGCTTTAGGAAAGCCTTGCTTGTGGGAGCTAACAATCTGAATAGTAGAAGAATCAACAATTATACTACCTGGATCTTCAACCTTATATATAATTATTTTATGGTTATGAAGAGAAAAAGAAAGAAAGAAAGAAACAAAGAAAGAAAGAAAGAAAGAAAGAAAGAAAGAAAGAAAGAAAGAAAAAAAGTTCTTCTACCCTCACTAATATATTTGGAAAATAGTTCCATCATAACAATTCAACAATTATAAAAGCGATACTAATAAAAGTGTTCTACCTGGACCTTCAACATTTCTATAAGTATAATTCTTTTATTTATTCTTCTACCCCCACTTATAATATTTTTAAAGGAGTTGCATCATTGTTTGTCATCTGAGCTCCCCTCAGCCTTGTGCACTATGGCTGTATGACCGATGAAGGGTTAAGTCATTGTTTTGAGCTGCAGTGGAGTTTCAGAGGGAAAATCCCGGGGATTCTTGTGAATGACATAATAATGAATGTATCACCGCAGGCCTTCTGTATATCTTCTCAGCATATCAGTGTCCATGGGTCTATGATATACTGCTGCTACTATTCCAGATCTGGCAGTCTGATGTAAGTTAGTAAAAGGAAACAAAGGGACTCTGTCCATGGAGAATCATTCATCCTTCAGGTGTCATTCCATAACCTGCACTGTAAATGTGAAATCCGACATCTATGGGCAGCATTAAGTTAGATCTAAACTCTAACGGCCCGTTCACACTGTTGCACTGCATTAGAGTATGTGCATTTTGTTGCGTGTTACGGTGTGTTGTGTTAGTGCAAAACCTAAACTATGCAATCAATTTGTACCCAATCAGGCAGGTCCTTGCACTGCATAGTTGTTGGTAGATCTAACTCCACACTTGGCGGGCACTTGCTGTGCGCCTGACTGCGTGTCGCATTTGCCATGTGTCAGCCCGTTCATTTCAATGCCAGACATGTGACAAACATGCAGCAGTTTGAGCTGTGAGCTTCACGCAGTTTTTGACCGCGTGGGTTTGGCGAATGTCAACGCGCAAGCAAAGACGCGTTCTTTATTGCCAGGTTTGGGGTGCCATTAAAAAGTAATGGGGCCGCAAGCGCATCACACGTTTTTAACACATTGTGTGAATGCAATGTGAAAGCATGTGCATTGGCGCGCGTGCAAACAACACACAAGCGTGAACGGGGACAAAAAGCGATTGTACTTGCATGGCACCACACACACTATACAATCTCATTGTATCCGAGGCGGATCAATCAGTTGCAGCCGGGGCATTCCCCACCCCCCCAGCTGCATGTAAACAAAGCGACGGGATGCTGGTGACATATTTGATCTTATATTGCCATATTTTGTCAATCACATCAGCCTAATATAGCCATGTGGTCATATAATGTCAATGATGTCACCATCATGCTGCCTCTTTGTGTGGCCAAAGCGTGCGCTTTAAAACACATTCACGTAATGCGTACAAATTGTGCGTCGTGCTTGCAGTGCCATTAGTTGTTAATGCCACCCCAAACGCAGATGGTGAAATGCACTTGGAGAAAAATGTGGGACACTTGCAGGTGAAAATGCTGCATGAGCTACTTTGATGCGTTTGCTTGGCGCAGGTGGGACTCAATCAAAATCAACAGGCGACTTGGGGAAGGCACGGCAAAGAACGTGCATGAACGCACATTCACATGCGTTTCTGCATTGCATAGTGTCAACGGGGACTTATGGTGAGCCAACACCAACATGTAGCGAGAACACACATTGCGTTCACACGCATTTTTTTTCACAGTGTCTGATGTGCATCTCCATTGAGTTCAATTGGTGCCACACATGTGTCAAACGTGGGAAAAGTAGCTCATATAGCAAATTCTGCGACATGCGTTTCGCGTTTACCATTTTTTTGGTGTGCATTTTAATGCGTGGGGAAAAGCGCATTTTCCTGGCCACATTTGGGGTGCCATTAACAAGTAACAGCACTGCAAGCGTGTTGCGCAGTTTGTGACAAAGTGAGTATTTTTGTGAGTGTTTGCAGCGTGTTCATGAAATACCTCGGTGTGCACTCAGGGTTGCCAGTGTGTTTATTTCAGCTTTCAACTGAACTTTCAAATGTCCGGTGATCACATGTGCAGCACCATGGCAACTGCAATCCGAATAGAGGCCAAGATGGCGCCTTCCATGTCTGTACAGGAAGGAAGGAGTTTTAAGACAAATTGCCTTGTTTTGGAGTTAGGACTGCGCCGAGCGAGGCTGCCCTAAAGAAACTCGAGTCACCACAGTTTCCATCTAACCGACCACAAACCATAAAGCCATACTTCTAAACTTATTTTAGAAAATCCCTCTCTCTCTATCTGTGGTCACTTCATTTCCACCATAGTGTTTAGCGGCCCAATCAAACTCAGGAGAACCACAACCACTCATGTAAGCTCTCCGTTCACACCAGGGTTGCCACCTTTTCTTCACGCGAAACCCGAACACTCTGGCGATGCACGGACATTTTTTGGGGGAGAATGAGTCGCAGCTTATTCATATGTTATTAGCACCACCCATTCATATGTAAATATCACCCTTGAGACTATTTTCAGTGGGTGGCCAGTGGCTTCTAACTTAATTTTGGTTCCCCCTGTCCGCCTGACATCTGGTGTCCGGGTTTCTGCTGCCATGAAACCCAGACACAGCATTCAAAACCCGGACTGTCCGGGTGAATCCTGGACAGGTGGCAACCCTAGTTCACACCTTCGTTTCCGGAAGTGTTACAACGCTCAACATGAAGATTGCCATTGTAGTCAATGGTGCCCGTTCACATCTCACAACAAAAAGTACATAAGCATTTTATTGGGCAGAATCACACGGCTTCGGCCCCGCAGACGTCAATGGGAATGCCTGAAAACATGTAACGCAATAGTTTTAGTGTATTCTTTGCATGTTTTTTTTGCCTGACAACTGGTCTCTCCCTAGCGACCTCAGGCCTGTGAACAAAATGGAGCATTCAGGAGTATCCATGCTTGATGCTGAGACTTTCATCCATCTGGTGAAGGCCTACAAGAGCCTTTATGACCCCACTGATGCCGATTACAAGATCAGTGGTAAGTGACAGAGGGCCTAGGAAGAAATTATAGCATTCAGGAGTATCAACGCTTTATGCGGAGACTCTCATCCATCAAGTGAGGGCCTGCAAGAGCCTTAATTACCCCACTGATGCCCATTACAAGATCCGTGGTAAGTGACAGAGGGCCTGTGAAGAAATTGGAGCATTCAGGAGTGTCCATGCTGGATGCGGAGACTTTCTTCCATCTGGTGCAGGCCCACAAGAGCCTTTATGAGTCCACTGATGCCCATTACAAGATCTGTGATAAGGGACAGAAGGCCTAGGAAGAAATTCGAGCATTCAGGAGTGTCCATGCTTGATGCGGAGACTTTCATCCATCTGGTGAGGGCCTACAAGAGCCTTTATGACCCCACTGATGCCCATTACAAGATCCGTGGTAAGTGACAGAGGGCCTGTGAAGAAATTGGAGCATTCAGGAGTGTCCATGCTGGATGCGGAGACTTTCTTCCATCTGGTGAGGGCCTACAAGAGCCTTTATGACCCCACCGATGCCCATTACAAGATCTGTGGTAAGGGACAGAGGGCCTAGGAAAAAATTGGGTGTGGAGTTTTCCCTGACTGATAATAATCTAAGTCCCACCGCATCCCAGGCTGGAATCCCAAAGTTCATAAGGTGGGTGCTGGTATGACCAGCGGATGATGGTACGTGAAGAAGTCACCCGCACTCCAAGGTCCAACGTGTAAACGCCTTTATACAGACGCAAAACAACATGGTGACACTGGTGGAGAGCAGCATAGGTGGTCCCTTCATCAGGCAAACATAATGACGACATAATCACCATGTTTGCCTAATAAAGGGACCACCTACGGGTCCAAAACGTTGCCGTCCACCGGTATAACAAAAATGTTTAGCGTCTGAATAAAGCTGGAGTGCGAGTGACTTGTTGCAATACTTTTCCCAGGTTGGACACTTCAAAGACGCCACACAGACAAACCAGGACGCATAAACAAGGGCGATGATGTATGAAGTCACAGATGTTTTCCATTGGCCACAACAAAAACATCTGAAGCTTGATAACACATAAAAAAATGCTTCAAAAACAGCAAAAACGCACCTTTCAAAATCATCTGACAACGCCCGCACGCAAGTGTAAATGGGGCCTAGAGGGCTAACAGCTCTGCTTTTGGAATGAAGACAATTATGTTCAGGCGCCGGATTGTCCCTGAGAGATGTTAACTCTTTTGCTGCCGGGGCCTTTTTTTTTTGTTTGTTTCTTGTTCACGAAAATGTATGTTTAGTTTAATGAAAACGCACTTTAAACTCTAAAACATTGTGAGGGGAATTTATCAAAACTGACAGAATCTGGAGCAGTTGCCCATGACAACCAATCAGCTTCTCGCTTTCATTTTGAAATCTTAACTGAACATGCTGAAGACAGAAGCTGATTGGTTGCCATGGGTAGTTTTTATCAATTCTGCCCTATATATTTCCTGAAAGCAGACACCCTGTAGAACACAATGGCGGCAGTTACATCTTTTATGTCACACAATATTACATACACAATAATATAGGTCACACAGGCAGAATCTGGAGCAACTCAGCAGGGGCGTCCCCAGGCGTGGTGTCACTCAGAGCGACCGTCAGGTGACAGCCCGCTGGGACGTTACCATGCATGCTCGTGACGACATTTTGCATGTGCGACATCAAAACGCACTCCCTGACGCCCATGAGGGGAACATTTTAGCCCGGAAAGGTTTACTGTGCTCTATCTAGCAGAGTAAACATTTCCAGCATCCCCTGCTGTCTGCTGTTACCTGCTATCTGTTGTTTTTATTTTTTGTATTTTGACAGCAGTCACCATCAGAATAATCATTTTTTTTAAAACAACAGATAGCAGGGGAATGAATAGCTAGGCTGCTATTGGCCATTTCAAATTGCAATAGGGGGATGAGGGAGAGGGCACTGAAATTAGATTTTGCAGGTTGGGATGTATAAATTACGTCACACGCGCGTACCTTGCCGGCAGCCATCTTGGTGATGGAAGCCAGCAAAGAGAGGAGGGGACGTTCCCCCGACAGGATAAGGTAAGCCACCAGGTCCCTTCCTCTCTCGTGCAACTGTTGGGCTTTCAGTCCATGACCGAGTGCCTGACTTTTCAGAGGGGGTGATACCAAATTGACTGTCAGTCATTTTGGTGTCACCCCCTCTGATGGTGTCACAAGGTGAAGGCCGTACTGCAAATGATCATTTGCACAAAACAAGCGGCGGCTTCCCCGCTGTACATTTATCTCTGCTTGCCCTCAGCAGGGCTAAATGTAGAAAACAACTACCCGCCTGGCACCTGGAACTGCATCTCCCCGGCATCGGGAGATAGGAATTCAACACCCCTGCTGCCCCTCTACTCCCTGCTGCCCCGAGGCCAGGCCTTGGTTGGCCTTGAGGGAAATCCAGCCCTGGCTGTACCCCCTTGTGACGCCACTGCAGCTAATCTCATGTTCGGTTTACTCATTTGTATTGAGATTGTAGTCCATCCCGAAAGCGAGCTTGGAGCAGTGACTACTTTACAACACACACAGGGACCATGGGGAAGAAAAGTAGTCACCCTCCGGAAGGAAGGACAGTGTCAGCACCAATTCAGAGATGATTTGAAGATCTACAGCCGAGTGATACACAAGTAAGATACATTTTTGTGAATAGTTACCGTACTTGAATGTATTTTTAAGATTCAACTCCTGAGTTTAGAGTCACTTTAGCTCTGGGACTGTGTATATATCTCTGTCCAGCGGTGGCTCATTTCAAGGTTTTTTGGGGAGTGCAATAAATATCAGGAGATGTCAGATATTGGCTAATGTCTGAAACATTTCGCTGAATTGGGACATTCAGGAAAAAGGACAAGTCTGTCACATGTTTTTCTTCGTTTTAATAAAAAACAGTGCTGACAACAGTCGTGTGACATGCCGAGTTTCGTTTGTACAAGAGAGAAGTACAGACTTGGAGAAATTCCCCCAACACAACAGTCAGGGGAAGTGGAACCATGCAGGGAAGCTGTGGACAGCTTTGAGGAGGAAGGCATACCACCATCAATCAGCTCTTGCTTGCTTGACCTTATCATTGTATAAACTGCAGCAGAGATTGCGGTAGGACGGGGACCATGTGACCAGTTAGAAAATTCCTCAGGGACAGATGGTTACACCATGTGGTAAAAATCACATCACATCGAGGTATATCTGTAATATAGTTGCTTGTGTGATCATTATACGGTTTATCCAAATATGGGCAAATGTTGTTACCTGTTGCAATCAGATTTTTGATTAGGGAAACTACAGCTACAACGGTTTTTGATCCACCTCAATTTTTACTTACAAGTTAGAAATATCAAGAACTATGTTTTATATCAATTTGTATCATCCTCAGGTTACAAATAAACATAATACATGGTGTGTCAATGATATACTCATTGCAGGGCATGCCGGGCTTGCTAATAAGAAAACCTAGCACTGCCTGTGTACCTGGGTAGCTGCTTTTGCAGAATGAATATAGGAGAGCAGCATGTCCCTCCTCTGAGCTATTCACCTGTAGCAGTGTAGATGGATCTTCTGCTATTCAGGCCTATTTACAACAAAGTCTATTCAGGCTGTTCACAGCATAGCAGGGCATGCTGGGCTTGCTAATAAGGAAACCCAGCACTGTTTGTGCACTTGAATAGCTGCTTCTGCAGACTACAAATCTGAGAGCACTATGTCCCTCCTCTGATCTTTTCAGCTGTAGCTGTGCAGACTGATCTTCTGCTACTCAAGCCTATTTGCAGCAAAGTCTATTCAGGCTGTTCACAGCATAGCAGGGTATGCTGGGCCTGCTAATACGAAAACTCGGCACTGCCTGTGCGCTTGAATAGCTGCTTCTGCAGACTGAAAATCTGAGGTCAGTATGTCCCTCCTCTGAGCTATTCAGCTGTAGCAATGTAGACTGATCCTCTGCTATTCAAGCCTATTTGCTTGCCTATATGTCTATTCAGGCTGTTCACAGCATAGCAGTAAATCTGGCTCTAGAAACGTTGGATTTATGGCCTTGAGCATGTAAAACTTCTGGCTGCAAGTGGTGCAAACTAAATATTTATATGCAATATTACAGGCTTCTGCCTCCCAGCACTGGGGGGTCCCGAGATCAAATCCCAGCCACGTCACTAGCTGAAATGCTATCACACAGGGGCTTGTTAGCTCCTGCGTGATATAAATAAAGTTAAGTTAAAAACATTTATAAGAAAAATAAATAAAAATTTAAAAAATAAGTAAAAAACATTATATTTAAAATAAAAAGGTGATTAAAAAGTTAAAAAAAAAAGTAAAAGATGATAAGATAAATAAATAATTTAAAAAGTAAAAAATAAATAAAACATTTTCAAAATAAAAAAGGTGATAAAAGAGTTAAAAAAAAAAGAAAAGTAAAAAAAAATGAAAGCTAACCCTGCCGCCCCCGCCATCTGGTTGCCATTCTACATTGTTGGGGAGCCTGCTTATGCCCCTGGGATAGCTCATTACTGGTCAAAGTGAAAACAGTAGGGGAATGTACATCCAATGTGATGCCTAGGATGCCTCCTTCTATACAATACTGGACAGTATTGCAACGTCACATTTCTTTCACCTTTGAGCTCTGTACTCTGGTTGTGTTTTCCAGTTTGGTGACCTTTGGTCAGTCCTGGTCTGTCTGCTTCCGCTCTCAGTCCAGTCCCTGTCCTTCATTTATTGTGAGTACTAGGCTCTAGTACCCCTGTTTGCAGAGATAAGAGGAGAGGTCTATCAAGAAGTAAGCCTTGGGGGTGACAGTTCTACATAGAGTTCCATGTCTACTGTAAGCACGGGACCAAATCTGTCCCTTTCCCTCCTGTGTCTGACCTGCTGTCCCATCTTCAGCAGATTCCCGCTTCTCAACTTTTGCCTCTGTTGGCTATCTTGCTCTCTGCTATCTGGCTCTTCCCCCCTTGGCATCTGCTCCTTTATCACAGCTATTAGTCACCCGACATGTTCCATGGTGATCATGACAACAGCACACAATAAAGCTGGCCATTTGGTTGAAATTCTAACCTTGGCGGAACCTACCGTCACCCCACTTGATAAACTTCAATGGGGCTGGTCGGAAAATTCAGCCAATCAGCTGGAGTCGTTGTTTGGGTATCATGCCAGCCACGGATCAGGCTACAATAGCGGTATATATGCACAAGAGGCACTAAGATCTCCTATTATTAAAGTCCCGTTTTATAAATGAGGGTCTCATTAATGAAGCTTCGGTGTGGCTGCTCCCATACAACAAAAAACCTCAAGCAATGAAGGAGGTCTTAAGAGAAATCCAATAGATAGCAGTAAGGGCGTCACACCAGTGGTGATAGAGTTCAGAATACTTCTTTATTTATGAAAAATCAACAAGATAAGAAAACCATCATATTTTGGGGGTTTGCACACTCCCCCTCCTGGGCTTAGGTTGAGTTTTAAGAAGTGTTGCGACATCCAGATTGATATGTCAGTTAGTAGATTAGTGACACGCAAGGACACTGAGTGGGTGAGTTGTGGAGTAGAACGATATATTTCAGTGTCATCGGCATAGAAGTATTCTGGACGCCACCACCGTTGGCATGGTGCTCTTACTGCTATTTAGCAGAATACAATAGCTGGCAGGGAAGATTCCTCAATCCACACTGTTTAGCATGGATGGGGGGAATCAAGCCGTCTAAACAAGGAAAAACCACACATGTATGTCCAGCTTACCACATATGTGTTAACGCGTGTTGTGTTAAGGCAGCCCATTCATTTTAAAAGGACTGTCAATGAGCTAAAACGAAGTAGAACACACCTTCCCCACTTTTGTGCAGCACTGCAGACCACAACATACAGAGTAGCGTGTTGAGATCATGATGTATTCATGAAATAAACAGGTTCTGCTTCCTGCTGATCCTCTTATGTCACTTTTAAAGGAGTTGTAAAGTCCCAGCACATTCTCTCGGCACATCAGCAGTGTAACAGGAATACATACTAGAGGTGTTTCTGATAATGCAATCATAGCTTACTGGAAAAATCTCTTTTATGTAGTGAGTGCCGCCTTCTGTTTACCTATCACTTCCAACAACTTCCTGGATCCCCAGTGTGCTTTGCCTCTCTTTCCCTGCTGCTTGAATTGATGCAATCTCCATTTCTCAAGGCCACATATCCTTCCAGCAAGCAAAGATAATGTTACATTGTTCAGATGTTGAGTTGTAGTTCAGAAGGCAGACTCGTGTTTTGTTACACAAGGAAGTGCATATTCTCAGTGAAATTGTGTCAGTGCATTGTGAGGAAGTACATCCAATGGGCATCGCCAGGTTACAAACGGCTAGATTGATATGTTATTAGGAGTGGGATAGAGCTTATCGAAAATTCAATATAGAAATACAGATTTATTTTTTGTTTTTTTGTTTAATATATTTTTATTCTTATTTCACATATACAAATTATACAAATTTCATCTAACAGATAAATAAATTCCATTATTACTATTATATATCCCATTCTATTCTTCTAGTTCATCTTTATACTATTCACCCCTTTCCAACCTATCATTTATACTTCTTATCTACCTCATCTATATCCCATTGATCCAATCACTTCTTGCATACTTCCCTCTTTTCACATCCTCACCTAAGGGGGAATAGTTTATTCATGGAACCCTGTGTCTCTATATGAATATCTTGTGACAACACTTCTAAATCAAATCAAGTCCTTAGACCAACTCTATTACTATATCCATCTCGAACCCCTTCTAAGAGCACAAATCCCCTCTCTCCTCTTAGTGTTCATAATCTTATGTATGTATTCCTATATCTGAAATATCTGTGGTACTTCATTATTACTACAAACAAATTGTGTATTAAACCCCTCCATCCTTCTCCTCCCACCTCCCTAATAAATTAATGTGTTCTCAATTAATTCAGAAATTAATGATAATTAATTAACTAATTAATTATATTATCCAAAAAGAAACAATTCGCGCTACTACCCATTCCTTCCCTCCATCCGTACAACTCTCCCCCAATAATACTACCACTGTTCCCCTATTTTTTGTTTTTGACCATAGATACCCTTTACAGCCTGTCAGACTGAGAACAACAGATACCCTGCAGTCTCTAATGATTTAAAATGACCACAGAGCACCTCGTTGCCTAAGTGACAGTTGAGCTCAGAGCAGCATTTATAATCCATGGTGATAAATGGTACTTTGTAAATAAAAAATATGTTATACAGGTATTCCTCACTTAACGACGAGTTCCGTTCCTACGACCAGGTCGTTAAAACGAAGGAACTCTATACAGTACTGTACTGCATTAGTACAGTACTGTATAGCATTGCAGATGTACAGTACCGAACAGTGTACTGTACATCGGGCAATGAAAATACTTACCGGGACCCGCAGTGAAGATCGGAGGACATCACATCCGCCGGCGACACGTCGCACTGACGCTGACGCGCAAGGTCGGAGGTCGATCGGCGGTCCGTCGTAAGTGCGAGTGGTCGCAAAGCAGGTAAGTCGGTAACCGAGGAATGTCTGTATTGTAATGCTGACCCGTGCCTTACTAATTAATATAAAGCATGATTTTTCTATTTTTTGCTAAAAGTCCACATCCGTTGTTGTTGGTGCATCCGCTTTTCGATGCTGCAAGCTGCGCTGTACTAGAAAGTATGTTTTGATACATTGAGTGATTTGTCACTGCATTGAACATAACAATGTCTAAATATAACACAAGATCCAGGCGTACGTCTTATTTCATACACGCTGCTAAATATAGAGACTTCGAGCAGGAAATGATTAATGGAGTATATCACACAACAGGATGGATTTGGAAATGAGAGAGAAAACGTGGGTGGATTCCTTTATAGAGAGAATAGGATTAGAGGAGGAAATGTAAGGGTGTGTGTACAAAGCATGGAAGATGCAGAAAGGAAGGATCAGGCAGACATTTATTGAAGGGTGCCTCTAGCTTAGGGTGGCCAACTCCATGCCAATTGGTTACTGTACAATGAAAACACTGAGTAGAGCTTCTGTAGGTGTAACATTTCTGTTTCACAGGTCCAATCTTTACCTTCTAGTGTTAAGCCTTGTGTGCGATTCTTTCCAATTGGCCAAGTCATGACCTGCAGAGTTTGAGGATGGGCAGACAGCTCACTGACAGTCAGAGACATAGAGGTCTATTCACTAAAGGGTCAAGAGTTTGGAGAAGACAGGAGAAGTGATCAATCTAGGACAACATAGCTGAACTCGAAAGTGAGCCAAATTGGAGAATGTTTCCAAATCAGCTAAGTTGTCCTAGATTGTTCACTTCTCCTGCCTTCTCCAAACTCTTCACCCTTTTGTGAATGACCCTGTTAGTCTATAACCAGCTTTAGATGATTGTTGCCTGATTCAGTTGGTAATTGTGATGTCTGTAGGCAAGTTGCAGCCTCAGTAGACATCCTCACCCTACTAACCTTTTCCAGTCTATTGGTTTGGTTGCTATTGTTCTCCCATGGTCATGCTTGGCCTGGAGGTATCTCCAAAGGGCCTAGCCCAGGTAGCCAATGCTCCTTAAAAATTACAGCTGGCACCTAACTTTTAAGGTTTTCCCTAGTTGTTGTCAATGGAGCTGGCTTCTAAAGAACAATTGCTGGCTCTTGAGTTCCATAGTAATTTGTTCACCCCTGGTCTAGGCATTCACAGTCATACAGTCAGACTCTACATGTCTGTGCTCTAATCTGGAAGAAGATGAATTGTACAACAGTCAACTCATACCTGGGTGATATGATTATCTAAGGTTTATGGCCAGCTTATTGAGAATAAACATTTTTAAAGAGACGAAGAACTCCAGAATTTTTAAAAGTTGACCCTTTCAGTGGGGCTGCCCCTGCACTACAAGGGTTTACTTGTTTACTCTAGGGGACTAAATAAAGAAGAAATCCTCACCCGATCCTTGATCCTGTGGCAGTAACCACTCACCTCTCTCCCCTCCGTTCCGGCTGTGTTATGTCCCTCACTGTATACACTGTATTAGACGTGATGACTTGCTGGTCCTTACCCTTAGACCGCCAGAGGCTGGGGGAGAGGAGACTGTCGGGGCCGGTCTAACGGTCAAGGGAGCATTTGTTCTTTAGTCGGTCCCCTAGAGAAAAATGAACAGTTAACCCTTGCAGTTAAGGGTAGCCCCACTGAAAAGGTTCAAGGAGCACAATGAGGTGAGTGATTTCCATAGGCTCTATCGATCGAGAAGAGAGCAGAAACATGCCGCCAATCCGCTCACTTCCCGATCGTCTCCCTGCAGTGAGCGGTGACTGTCAGTCACCGCTCCCCGCAAGGATTCCCCCCTCTCCGATCTTCCAGCGCTGACTGGAAGAACGGACAAGGAAGGGGGCGGGCACAGCTGGTTTTGCCTGTAGATAGGCAAAGCCAGCTGTCACTCACGCAGCTGGGTGGATCCAGACAGTATTGTCCGGATCCGTCCCGGCTGCGGCGCTCTCAGTATATGGCAGACAATAGCTTGCTATATTCTGAGCTTTGGGTCACGAGAGGAGGTTAGTATATGCCCTTCCATGACCCTAAAGAGAACTACGGGGAAAAACACTTACCCCATAGTTCTTTTTTAACTTCTAAAAATCCTGGAGTTCCTCTTTAAGAATATGAATCTTCAATCATAAATTGGCATAATAGTATATACTAGTACATCATAGTACAGCCTCACCTCTACGTGATAAGTGTGTGATCTACTACTCACTTGTATTTTCTCCCTGCCAGCCTTTTGTTAAGGGAGAAGGCCCCCATAAAGACTGATCCATATCCTCTTTAAGTTTAGGGCTGATATCTGGTACTCTGCATGGGGTGCCACAGAAATAGATTAGGGTTTTTTTGAGTGTCTGTTATGACCACTAAGCTTAGGCAGTGGATAGGAATACAAAGAGACACTCAGCCTGATGATTCTGTACTGGCAGTGAGAGAATACAAGTAGATATCAAAAATACAGTAATCCCTGAGAGATAAAACTAAACTGTTATAACAATTCAAGAGTAGAGACTCAGATTATTACGCGTATCCATTAATGACTCATTGTTTTCAAAGTGTAAGTTAACTTTTGACACTAAAAGAACTGCATCATAACTAATTGTGTAGCCCCATCACCTTTAGTAAAGTGGCTAGTAGAAATGTAGTGCTTGCCAGAGCTGTAGTCAGCCTGGTAGAATTATAGTTGGCATTTATCTGGTTCATTTTAGGTGTTCTGGCATAGATTGCACCTGACTGAGTGGAGTGTGACTTTGCTGAAATGTGGGGCAACCAATGGGGGACACTGTGAGTGTGTGTGCAGTCCACTGGCCATACACAGGAGCTCGGACAGCCAGTGTTGCATGCTGCGACAGGGCATATATACTCCAGAGAATTGCCATGTGCTCAGTCGGGTTCCAGCCATGGATTAGTCCAGGTTGGGGTGCTGTCCAACCTGCCCCCAGGCTAGGCCTGAGGTCTGGGGGGTTGGAACTCCTGAGTGTAGGAAATGCTCTGTTGGGCCTCAAGCCTGGAGGAGGCCTTTGCTGCTAATTGTGGAGGAGAACCAGGGAAGCTGCTAGCTGCTGGAGGTGCCTGGAATAAAGAGGACCTCAGGAGAAGGTCTGGTGTCTCTCCTATTGAAGATTCTGTACCTATCCCTATTCAACTGTGCTACAAATGGATATACACTGAATTACTAAAGGAGACTGGTGAGTCTGGAGTCTGTGTCTGTTTCACCCTGGATGTCTAGGATCCCTATACCCTCTCTCCCAGAGTGAATATGTTAATAAAGTTCTTCAGTATCATACTTCTGGTCTGGATGTCTGCTCTGTGGGTCGCTAGAAGAGGGCGGTTAATGCTAATGGGGAAGCTGGTTGTTGCAATCCCTAGACAGGCTATTGATGACCCGGGTTATTCTGGAAGCTCCTTTGGGGGTGAGCGCTACAATTGTATATGCATTTAATTTTAGATATATTTGACCTTTCCCTTAATGAATGAAATACGATATGGCAATTTACTCTGCTTCCTTCTTTAGGTTTATATGACTTCAAGTGTGGTAGACTAAGAGGCGGACAGAGTCACCAAGGGGACCCCAGTGCAAGAACATTTTTAGGCTTGGCTATTTTACAACTGGTCAAATAAAAACACTTATTAACGGTATTGACTGACAACTAGATAGGAGTGAGCTGTGTCTAGATCCATAAGACAGTGAGGGGTACCAGCAGCCATGCGACCCACTTCTAGTGTAAATAGGCCCCTATGTTTTAAAGAGCCCTTGTGCAGCTCCACATTCTCCACAAAGGTAGGCAATATGTGACTAGTAGTTACAATCAGGATAGCTGCCTTATTGCATGTCTGCAGTGCGGTATTGTGTATGTACAAAGCGCCCATAATAATCTGGATGGGGTCAAGAGGACAAAGCAGCTGTAAAGCAGGCACCACAAGGTACCCACTGCTACCTTGACAGCACCACTTGCCTTCCCTGTGAAAACCCCCAAACTTCTGGGAATGGGGTGCTGGGTGCCTAAGTGACCTATCACCAGGCCCAAGCACTCACACGAAGGGGGCAGGGTTGGTGTCTAGATCTATGCAAATATTGACTTTCAGAATGTCTGTATTTGCATAGGGGTCTACGGAGGTGGGAGGGTCTTTCACGGAAGGAGCCTACTCATTGGGATGCCTGCTGTACACAAGCTGCATTACTTGATTCAGTAGGAAATGATTACAGGGTCACTTTAAGCTACATACATATGAATATGTATATGTTGTTTTCTGCGATGGGTTAATATAAAAATTATTGATTGCTCTCATCTATTTGCAAGTCCTATGACCATTAAAAGAGCACTAGCTGAGAAACATCTTATGAAACAGCCATTATGCTGAATAATTAATTATTACAAAACAAAGACATTCACTGAACACAGCAGAGGCATTAAGTAGCAGCACCTATTTTGGTTTCCTGTAGACGACACAGCATGTTAACCCCGACATGCTTTCTTGATAGGCAAAGGTCACTGCTTTCATGGCATGCATATGCGTTTTTTTTAAAGGGTTAATCCACCCAAAAACTATATATACAGTGTATATTTTGTGTATATAATATACACTGATCAGCCATAACATTATGACCACCCGCTTAATATTGTGTAGGTCCCCCTTTTGGCACCAAAACAACCCTGATCCATCGAGGCATGGACTCCTCTGGACCTCTGAAGATATGCTGTGGTATCTGGCACCAAGCCGTCAGTAGCAGATCCTTTAAGTCCTGTTACTTGCGAGGTAGGGCCTCCATGGATCGGACTTGTTTTTCCAGCACATCCCAAAGATGCTTGATTGGATTGAGACCTGAAGACTTTGTAGGCCAAGTCAACACCTCAAACTCGATCTTGTATTCCTTGAAGGAGAACTATGAGGTGAGTGCTTTTCACTCACCTCATAGTTCTAGCCGACCTGTGACAATGAGACTGTCACAGGTCGGCTCAGTAGATCGGGAGGTGAGCGAACACATACCGGGTTCGCTCGCCTCTCGATCCTGTCACGGCTCTCTGCCGTGACAGGGGGAGGGGCTGGATTCCCCTCTCCGATCTGCCAGTGCTGGCTGGCGGAACGGACGGGGAGGAGGCGGGTACAGCTGGCTCTGCCTCTAGATAGGCAGAGCCAGCTGTCACTCACGCAGCTGGGCGGATCCCGACATCTACGTCGGGATTCGCTCCGGCTGCGGCGTCTCAGTATACCGCGAGCTGTAGCTCGCGGTATACTGAGCTTAGGGTAACGGTAGGACGCTAGTTTGTGTCCTCCCGTTACCCTAAGGAGAACTATGGGGAAAAACACTGACCCCCCATAGTTCTCCTTTAAACCATTCTTGAATCATTTCTGCAGTGTGCTAGGGTGGATTATCTTGCTGAAAGAGGTCACTGCCATCAGGGAATAACTTTTCCATGAAAGGATGCACTTAGTCAGCAACAATGTTTAGGTAGGTGGTACATGTCAAAGTAACATCCACATGAATGGCGGGACCCAAAGTTTCCCAGAAGAACATTGGCCAAAGCCTGACTCTGCCTCCACCGGCTTGCCTACCTCTCAGTGGTCATAATGTTATGGCACCTTTTTTGCCATGTCTCCCATTGGGGAGATTTCCCTTCACTTCAAAAGGAGGTGAGAGGAAATGCCTCCAAAGTGAGGGAAATCCCTGGTGGTCAGCGGGCTCACCAGAACTAGTGTCCCCATTAGATTTCACATCTATAACTGTTGACAACCCAAAATGTGGGATTTTGTTTCACCTGCAGCGATAATGGTCACCAGAATTGAGAGCGTGAATCTTCCTACGGGAACGCAGACATCAACAGAGACCTGACAGATGTTCTAATACCTCTCCACGCTATCCAAAAAAAGTGTCTTCAGTTACATTTTAAGGATTATCCATCCTTACACTGCTTTTGAGTGTGATTTTGGTTGCTTTGGTGTTTTTTAAACGTGTTGTGTTATATGTAAAAATTACACCAGGCAACTTTGAGGACAGTAGACAAAACTGCATAGGGCTCAGTCATTCGGCCTGACCCGACAGCCTCATGGGATTCACAGCAATTTTTAATTTGGGAAAATTGTCTCTGGTTTCCATATCTGACTTCCTGCATACTAAAATCCTTCCTTTTCAGTAAATTATCTGCAGAGATTCAGTGTTTGAAAAGAAAATATGAGCACAGGAAAACTGATAGATCAGGAAATGTACCGCTTTGTGGACTGATATCGAAGTGTGATTGGCTGAACATTGCCTCGCTCTTAAAGGGAAAGTAGAGTGCATTTTCAATAAGCAAAAACTATGAGCTGGTATTGCTCTGTTCATGTTAAATCTGAACTCCAAATAAAAACAGTTATGTATCAGGATAAAGAACAAGGATTTGAACTAATATGGTCCCCTTGAATGAACTATAATGATATGTTAGTTATTATATGAATTAAGATGGTGTTTGTGATGAGGGATGGGAGTGAGCCTATTAGGAGTCTTTCTGTTTTTTAAGGGAGGAAGAGAGAGAAACTGGAGAATTTTTTTCTTTTCCCCCTTTTTTTTTTCTCTCTTTTTCTCTTTTTGGGTTGTTTATTTCTGTGTGTTTTTTGTGCTCTGGTGCTGTATCTTTGAGATAGATGTGATATATATCTGAGTTTTTGTCTTGTAAAAGTTGTGATTTTATTAATTGGATGACACTAATTATTATACATCATAATGAGGATGGTCTCTAACGATATGGTGAATGATCATAACTTGTTAGCAACTTAAGATAGTAAAAGGATGTCGGTAGAGAAAAGGAAAAAGAAAAAATAATTTACGTCACCATTGTTGTATGTTTTATCTGTCTTGTGTAATTATGGAAAACAAATAAAATACTTTGAAAGTAAAAAACAGTTATGTATTCATTAAATGAGCTGTAAAGTCCCAGCATACACTGTCCTGTTATAACATCGGCATTGTAATAGGAATACATTCTAGATTTGTTTCTGATAATACAATCAAAGCTTATTTGAAAAATTCCCTTTTATGTAGTGAGTGCTGCCTTCCGTCTGCCCATCACTTCCAAAACCTTCCTGGATCCCCAGTGTGCTTTGCGTCTATTTCCCTGCTGCTTGATGTGATGCAATCCCCATTTCTCAAGACTACATATCCCATAATGTATTGCTTCCTGCAAGCAATGATAATGTTGCATTGTTCAGACATTAAGTTGTAATTCAGACAATTATTCACAGGGCTGAGTAAAAATGTGTCAGTGCATTGAAGTACATCCTATGGGCATCTGCAATAAGTTATTATAGGTTATTAGGAGTGGGATATAATTTATGGAAATTCAATATAGAAATACATATTTATTTTTAGTTTTTTTTTTACCAGAGACACCCTTTAAAACCATGTGTGAGACATTTTTAAATATAGCTGGTGTAACACCAGGAGCCAATCAGATGTGCTGCATATACATGTGCTGAGAGAAGCAGAGATGAATCACTCAGAATTCTGCAATTTCTTTATTGTCTAATTACAGGCTGGAGGTAGGACGGTGACCAGGATGTATTGCTTAATGCCAGTAGAAAGAAAATCAGCTAGGCAACCTGACTTTGCTGTCTGGCAGGGCTGTGTACATTGTTTGGGGGAAGAACATTGACTCCATTCCCAGAGAGGACCCTTTCTAAGAAAGTGAAATGATGGGAGAGGATGCTGCAGAGGTAACAAGATAGATGTCTGGGAAGGAGACCCTCATACACATCCTCACACTACTGCCATGCTTCCATCTGGTGGGGGCCACACCATCCTGTCATGGTCCTCACATCAAATGCAATGCCTGAAAATGCTACAATAGAAGATGCTGAGCATTCCTATGCACACCCACCAGGAAACCTATGGCTGAGCATGCTTGGAAAGCATAAGAAGGCATCTACGCGTGTCCTGTTCTTCAGTGTGCCTACTGCACATGGGCATTCAGTACTCTCACTATGAAGTTTTGAGTTTGTGTCTAGGCCAACATTTCTCAACTCTGGTGCCTTCTAGCTTCCTCAGGGGTGCCTTGAAATTTGCACATAGCGCCATGCCACTCCATGGTGTGGGCCGGCCACCAGCACCATGGAGAGTTGGATTCCTCCATCAAGGCCTGCTCTGCCTCCTGCCCTCTGCCATGGTATAGCAGCTGATGTGATGGTAGGACTCTCAGGTGAAGAAGGGATTGTGGACTCTTAAGTGAAGGGGGCTTCTGATGTGAAGCGGGAACCCTGATGTAAAGAGGGCTTCTGATGTGAAAGGGGCTCCTGGTGTGTAGGAGGGCTCCTGATGTCAAGAGGGGCTTCTGGTCTGAAGGGGGGAGCTCTGATGTAAAATGTATGTTTTTTACATGTTAGACTGGGGTGTGTCGAAATTGAGCATTTTAAATAGTGCTGTGACTGAAAAAAGGTTGAGAAACTCTATTTGTAGGCCATGCCTCCTGGAACCATTGATTGGAGGGGAGGTAAAAGGAGGGTAGGGTTTAGGGTCGCTGATCAGAAGGCAAGCAGAACTGCACAGGAAGTGTTGGAAAATTACTGCACTGTATACTTCCTATGGGACAAGCGATGTTGATGTCGCTCTCCACCACCATTATGATGGACAATGTCAACTTGTAGTTCTTGGTTGTGTAGGGCAGCTGAAGCAAAATCCACTGGAATCTCTGAGATAGACCAGGAGGTGAGAGGGAGGGTGGAGATAGATTCCCATATCGCTTCCTTGGTCTCTACCTAACAATAATGATGAGGTGGCTAAATAATTATGAAGCCTGACCATATGCCATGTAAATGTCCATCAATGTAAGTTGTCAAGGGTTATCATTAAACTATATCAGGCTCTAATGTTTATCTGGTTTTACACTGTACGCAAGTTCAATTCGTAAAAGTAATTACTTTGATTTATGCTCTCCCAATAAATATGAGACATTTTTGAAGCAATCATTTCAAAGAAAACCAGTGGCGACAGCCCAGCCCACCCCAGCCCAGCATGTAATATAGTTGACATTTTCATTTCAGTCAACATTCTAAAATGTCAGACCTGATGTTTAATCTGCTTATATTTTGCTTTCCCTGGTTCCTCATTTAACTCATGAAAATGCTTATGATTTTTTAAAATAAAACCCTTTCAGTTTTCATTACATACCTTACTTTAGACCCAGTGATGTCATTACTAGGTTTCTATGCTTCTCTATGCATATGCAGGCAGATCATAGCTGATGGGAAGAGCCAGCAGGCTGCCATACATAGCTACCTGAAAATGTCACAGCACCCTGCTGCAGTACTTTTATCAAAAGCTCTCAGCCCTGATGCAAGCAGTAGGCTGGCTCTTGGGGCGGGGGGGTTATACAAATATAATAATGGCGTGGTGGGTACATATCATTCTGGAGGAGTGGTATTTTGAAGGTAGGCTGTATTTTACATGCAGAGCACCCTAGGTAATGCCCACATGTGATGTTGAGTCTCCATGACTGAAAGAACCAAAATCCAATGAATGAAAGGGATTTGAGACAGCCAGGCTGGGGATGCTGGATGTTTTTTAGTCAGGAATTGAGGCGAGCTCTATCTGACTTGCTGCAGCTTGTAACTTAGACTGTAAGATGCTCATTTCAGTATAAAGAGAGGAGAATGTACAACTGTGCAAGACTAAAGGGAAGGCTGAAAAACAGAATTAGAAGCCGTATACTGTGTGGGCAGAGTCACAAAGGGACCCCTCCTGTCATTAGGGAGGTAGACATGGCTTGAGGTGGTTAATAGTTCAGAGGATATAATACAGCTCTGGCCATATTAGGGACATGTATTTATGAACATTAGGTGTCAGAGTAGCACACATTCATCTAGTAAGGAGGAAAAGTAGAGCAATATCCTGGCTTCTAATTGACTGATTCCCCACTCTGAAGGAAGGATTGCACAGTGCATATCCTGGCAATAGAGGAGTATGCGCTGATCTGGTGGACCCATGACTGGACCTAATTTGGCATCTTCTAAAAGCGCCATGCCTGGTATAAGGAGTACCATGGTGGGGTCCTGACTGTACGTCACTGCTGCTGGGAACTCAAGATCCAAAAAGTCAACAGCAGAGTCCATGTAAGAAACAAGGAACTGTTTAGTGGTTTATCTCTCCTTTACCGCAAACTGACCCCGATGCAAAAAAAGCAAAGATCACATGGAGATTGAAGTTACCCGCAGGAAACGGCAAACTATTTACTGCAATCACATCAGTTAAACATGAATTTAGGTATTTTAGGTCATGGGTGGTAAATGAGCTAATCAGTTCACAAATTGCAAAAGATTGGAATTGCCTGGAAATCTGCATGCTGGCTTGTTCAGGCTGCAAAGAAGTATCCAATTCATGGAGATTGATAAGCAGAATGACTTTGACTAAAAGATGTTGCTTGGGTGTATTTAGGGTAGTTTAGTTTATTCCTTTGATTGCTTTTTGTATTAGTGCTTTCTTTACTTTTTTGTGCATTTGATTATTTTTTAGCAACAGGCAGTAAACTTGATAGTATCTATCTATCTATCTATCTATCTATCTATCTATCTATCTATCTATCTATCTATCTATCTATCTATCTATCTATCTATCTATCTACAGTATATATAAATATGTGAAGTGGGAAAATTCCAGAGAAGAGGCTGAACAGATTGAAATTGTCCATTAGTAATAACCTACAAGGGACCGGCATGTTAAAAAATATAACCTTCGGGCAGAGTTAGAATTTCCCCTGGAATTTTTAGCTGTTAAAATGCACAACAGATATGAAGATGTACTTAATACTAAGTAAACATCACTCAGCGTAGTAGAGCGTTCCTAACGTGGAAGGTGTCTGCACGTGTCACTTCCATCATAATCCAAAAAACATGTTTTTTCCCCTCATTCTAGCACAGTGGGCAGAGCCACACAGATCATTCCTGTTTTCCGTGGGCCAACTTGTTCATCCGGGACCGCTGCTTTATAACATGGGCACAGGTTAATATTATAGAACTATTTATTCCAAACTGAATAAGCTGTTATAGTCATTATAGCATTATCAGTGCAGTGTATGGAAAGCGTGACTTCTATAGAGCAGACGTAAACTTCGTTGGTGGTGGAGGAGCTTTTATCATATTGTTGGGAAACACCTACTTCGTCCAAGGAAATTCCACACACCGACCTCATTACGTCCACATGCACCATAGACTGTTCACAGAAAATAAAAAATGTACTAAGGGGTAGAGGAAGAAGTTTTTCAGCAGAAGGGCCCTTGCTTGTCTCTTCTACCAAAAATCCCTACCACCTAGCAATTTTGGACTTTGAAGACCAAGACCATATCATAAATAATTTGATTTCTGTACTTTTCCTAATAAATCTAAACATACAATCTAAAATAAGGCAAACGATTACAGACGCGGCTACATAAAAATTATACTTGTAACCGCTTGTTATGAACTTAGATAAGCAAAGTAGTGCTTCCAACCAGCGCTGGGTGAATAGTGGTGGGTTGGAAGCAATACATTGTTTATTTATTTATTTAAGAGAGTATCATATTTTCCAAATTTAAGGGTGACATTCAGCACAAAATATGTAGGCAAAGGACATTCCTCTCCCACACCCCCAGTTACGGAAAACCACAAAGATTAAAAATAGATTTGATAAAACCGCATGTACTTGTGTTAGTTATATGGTACATTTTATTTATTAAGACCTATAAAGCAGACTAAATTGAGGGACAACTGAGGAAGAAAAAGGGATTTGTAACCAAAAGAGGGACAGTCTTTTCAAATGTGAGACAGCTGGGAGGTTTAACCAGGCAGGTTATGTTATGATGGGCTGAAAGGAACCTGAAAGTCCTCCACTAAGCCAGTGTGAAACACAGCAGAGCAGTCCTAAAAGAGAAGGTATGACATCACTACCTAAGCATCACCCTGAACAGTGTGCCCTTTGTCTTGAATTCCTCATAAAAACAACAGAGGGTATCTAGACACTCCCATGCCTTCATTCTCATAGCTGTATATCTGCAGTGCTTGCTCATCTAAGGCAGCGTTTCTCAACCTTTTGTTTTACTCATGGCACCCTTAAAAAGTATGGAAAAAAAAAATTGAAGGTCTAAAATGTAAGGGGGGTCCCACAAAAAAGTGGGGCTCCTCCCTTTGCATCAAAGTCTTCCCTTTAAATTAGGAGCCCCACATAACATCAGGAGCCCCCCCCCCCTTTTATATTGGAAACCCCTCTTTTACATCCTCCTTTACATCAGAGTTCTACCATCTGAAAATGTTGAGGCACCCTGGTTGAGAAATGCTGTTCTAAGGCATTGTGTCTTTGACTGCTGGTCTCACCAGATTTGAAGCGAAATTGTGTGATGTCACCAATGTGCTGCTCACTGTTCTCCATGCTGGAGAGGAAGCTGTACTTATGGACCTGAAGAACAAGGACCTTCCTGCTTCTGTGCTTCCCCCACCTCTCTTGCTGCTTCTTGATTATTACCTCACCACTCACCACCTAGCTCTGTCATGAGGAAGCAAAGTCCTGCTCAGCTGATCAGAGTCACTTTGGGCAATAATGGAGGCTAGTCCTTTGCCCATGGCTTGCCTTTTTTAGGCACAACTTCTACAGTACTGATCCTCTTTAAAGCCCATCTCCAGCCAAAATTTTATATTTTAATGCATTTGGATAGAGCAGGTTAAGACTAGATCCTCTACCATGTTCTATAGTTGATTGGATGATGTTGGGAAGAGGAGCTGGATCCAATCACAATCTGGTTTTGTAGTCTGCAGTGAAATCTGTGATGTGGAGTGCAATGACGCCTTGGAAGGAGTTTGGAGGATTTAGAAGTGGAAGTACTGAAGTGAAAACATTATTTATTGCACCATAAAATCCCAAGGTTACAAGCCAATGTGTTTTTCGGGACCTATCAATATATAATATCATTAGGGTTTAAATAGGGTATAAAAAAAGCTGAAGTAGCATATTTGGCCTCGAAATCCAATGAATCCTCTTAAGTCCATCATCCTTTCCCATTCAGCTATTTAGGCCATGATGAAGGAGGTACTTGGGAGCCTCAGGAATGAATTGTACTGTAACCTACAGTGTATTTTCCTATTGAGGAGGGCCAGGAGGGGATAGGAAACTCTCCGACAGCGGCGCGGACAATAAAATGTTTAGTGAAGTGAGGAAGGGTTAGAACTTCTGACAATGTTTGCATTGCTGTCCGTGCTTTTTTGTCTTGGTGATGCTCCACTCCCCCTATCTTTTGTGCGGGCTCCCTAGGCATGGAAAGTAAGGGAAAAACTCTGCAGTGGGCTCACAAACGTAAACAGAAGACATTCCCCACTCCATGCCAAATTTAAATACAAATTATGGGCTAGGCTTGAACTTTTTAAGCATTTGTGGGCTAGCGGGAGTTCCTGGGAGCTACTCCAATGTGCAGCTAGTATTACATGGAGACACCATTGCATTCACACTCATGTTTATGAAAGGAAACACTATGAGAAGCTGCTGTTGCTGACCCCTCCTTCTAAAAATGCCAAGTGCCCAGCTGTCATGCTGATCCTTTTGTTTTTGTGCTACACAGAGTAGTACACTAACCCGGAACAAACAAAAAAGACTTTGGCTCCTCCAGTGATCATTGCTTGTCGGTTATGAAGATCTGTACTATTCCAGCATGTTCCTGGTGCACATCTATTAGCTTAGGCTCACCTTCCTTATTACACTATCAGACCATTTAGATTGTAGTGGCGCATTAATACAAGTGTTCACAATGGTAGTAATGAAAAACAATTGATTATTTTGGATCTGATCGGAATGTCAAAGTGACTTTAGCTATAGCTAGCATAAAGCTAATTGGATTTGTATTATATACAGGTGGCCTTCGGTTTACAATGGTTCAATTTGCACTGATTCCAAATGGCACCCTTTTCTGGGAGTGTTGTAAATTGAAACCAATATATACTGTATGTCAATGGGAAGTGAGGCAGTTAGTTCCAGGCCTCTCTCAAAACAAGGACATGAAACTGGTGTAAACTGAAACCCAGTAAATAATGTAAGTCAGTGGAAAGTGAGGAAGTTAGGTTCCAAGCCTCTCTCATTGACATAAATTGACATATGTAACATAATACAGGTACATTTTATTTAAAGCTCCTTGTGTGAGCTCATGCAGGAGCTTTAAATATAATGTACCTGTATTTTATTACTTATATCAATTTTGAGAAAGGTCTGGATCATAACTCCCTCGCTTCCCATTGACTCACATTATATACTGGGTTTCAATTTACACTGGTTTCTATTTACAAGCATTCCTTCAGGAACCTAACTCCAGCATAAATTGAGGGATATATATATATTAACCGTGAATAGTGTGCGAATGGTCAAAACTCCTAAAAGGTTTTTGGTTTTTGCTGCCTCTGTCCCATTGTGAAGATTTTTTTTCACTTTCTGTCTTGATACACAACAGGCAGTGAGGGGAGAGCTCTCGGCTTGGTTCACACCTGGGCGTACAGAATATGCGCGTTTGCCGCGCGTTTTTACTGCGATTTGCTGTAAAAGGGCTATCCGGCTGTATCCTAATGGATACGAGCGGCAAATACGCCCCACAGAAGCTTCTGTATTTCTTTGGGCGTAGGGCGTTTTTCAGCACGTTCCTACGCGCTGTAAAACGCCCAGGTGGGAACCATGCCCATAGGCAATTATTGGTTTTCACATGTTGAGCGTTTTACAGCGCGTAGGAACGCGCTGTAATATGCCCAGGTGTGAATCAGGCCTAAAGTCGGAGAAACACTCTCTTAGGCTGTTGTCACTGGAGCAGGTATTTCCATTGGAATATTTCCACTCTTTTTCTGACCCTGTGACAATGGATGGTGATGGTGACAATGGTCATCATAACAATAGAGAAGATGAATCTCCCCATCGCAGACAGAGAGAGCAAAAAACAAAACAAAACTGGCCATGAGCCGATTGTATTCCATCCAAAACCTTTAAAAATATGGCTTTAGATACACTTTAATAACATTAATGTAAATGAAGAATTTATTATAACATGGCCTAATTTTTACATTTTGTTCAGTTTGGAAAACCAGGTATATACGTCCAGAGGAAAGATTCCTTCCAGGGACAAGAAAAGTTAGGATTCGCATTTAAAGTGACAGTAAACACAGGAGTTAAATCTTAAAAATCTTAGTTAAATCTTAAAAATCTTAAAAATGCCCTAACTATACCCTAACTACAACAATGTATCTTATTTGTGTATCACTCGGCTGTAGATCCTCAAATCATCTCTGAATTGGTGCTGACACTGTCCTTCCTTCTGGAGGGTGGCTACTTTTCTTTCCCATTGTCCCTGTATGTATTGTAAAGTAGTCACCACTCCAAGCTCACTCCCTTGATGGACTACAATCTCATATTTAGTTTACTAATTTGTATTGAGATTGTAGTAGATCACAGGAGTGAGCTTGGAGCGGTGACTACTTTACAACACACACAGGGACCATGGGGAACAAAAGTAGCCCCCCTCCAGAAGGAAGGACAGTGTCAGCACCAATTCAAAAATGATTTGAGGATCTACAGCCGAGTGATATACTAATAAGATACATTTTAGTTGTAGTCACTTTAACTTTTTTTTGTGTCAAACAAACACAATGGGCCAGTTTAGGGTCAGGCAATACTAGAGAATCCTCTGGTGGGTATGATGATCACTTTAAAGGATTAAAGTGTATGTAAACCCTAACAAAAAAACTTCTCTTATTTTACCCCTTTTGGTTTGTTGAATGTACAATTGAAAAAAATGTTGTTATATCTATCCGATAAGCTTAAAAAGTACCTTTTGATCTTGTGAGCAGATAACGTCCTATGCGTTCTACCTGTGCTGGCTGTTGTCAATTTAATTTTTCTCAGTTATTTCTGAACTACAGTTCTCCACTCTTCAAATATTCTCCATAATATAGAGAGCCATGGTTCTGTTGCTCTGATACAGAAGGCTGAGTGATCATTGTCATCTTAGGACTGGAAGTGTGTTATTGGCAGGACCACAAGGTGAAGTTTATGGAAAAAAGCCTGAAAAAAGAAAACAAGTCCAGACATTGCGAGAAGCTCATAGTGTGCAGTGAAATCATAGTAAGACATTTCCGTACAGTAGAGGAGTCTGTGCAACAGTGCAAGTCTGAGTTCATCTTTAAGGTGGTGAGGTCCCATGTGCCCATGGCAGTTCCTCTGGCATGGGACATAACATATTTGATGAAGTAGACTCATAATACCCATGTGTAAACAGGAAATTGGGGTGTGTGCTGTAGAGTCAGCTCTACTTTCTGTGTGGGTGGGGAGGAACAATGTAAAGTGAGAAGTTTGTGGTAGGTAATGGGAAGCTCAAGAAAACAAGTGATTCTCTTCTCTTTGTACAGTATGTACAGGAGAAGATGCCTTAGGCCCTTCTGTACAACAAGACATGATCATATCAGGAGTGGCACCATTTCATCACTCTTTGTGATACCTAAAGATTGCCATATTTGTAGATAATCAGTTATTTATGTCATTTATTTCATTAAGCAAACCAATCAAGAGTCACCAATGGTATCATCCCAAATTAAAAGTTATAGGCACACAAGGCACAGGGAGACTAATAGAGGCAGTTTGCCCAAGAGTCCTTGATACCTAGAACCAACATTTAGAAAACCAGAGCAAGATGTCACCCTACTAGGGCTATTTTGTATTATCTTGCTATGAACTAATGCCAAGATTTAAAAAATGTGGACTCTTGGACCTTTTGTTTGGTACGATCATTAGACTTTGTACGCTCTACTCTGCTGGGGTTTTTTAGGGGTACAGCGCCATAGTAGGTGAATTCTAAGTACACAATGTAGTAAGTACATTATTCCACTAACAAAAAAACACTATTTGCTTATATGCATCATAGGCAAACGTTTTTCTATATTTTCTTCATGACTATAGTAGAGCATTTCTCAACCTTTTTCAGCCATGGCACCCTTTAAAAGCATGCATGATCTCAAGGCACTCCAGTCTAAAATTATAAAAATGTAAAAAAAGTGTGACCTCTGCTAAATCCATACTAGACCCTTTTCCCAGATAGGGATCTGGATCACATCAGGAGCCCCACTTTCACATCAGAAGCTCCCCCTCACATCACAGTCCCCCCTTTACATCGGAGCCCCCGTTTCATACTGGGTCCCCCACCATTCACATTAGATTTCCCCCTTTATAAAAGGAGCCCAGTTTACATCGGAAGATACCTTCCCTCAGCCCACCTTCACATCAGAGTCCTCAGTCCCCTTTCACATCAGAGTCCTCAGTCCCCCCTTCACATCAGAGTCCTCACTACCACCTTCACATCAGAGTCCCCGGTCCACTCTTGACATCAGAGTCCTACCATCACATTAGAAGCCTCAGCTGTAGCAGCATGACAGAGGGTCGGAGGTGGAGCAGGCCTGAGGGCAGACTTCTGTCTATAGGCAAGCTGCTGCCCTTTCTGAATGGGTCCCAACCTCCCTGCATTAGTATCATTAATTTCCATGGTGCTGGTGGCTGACCAGTCTGTACCATTGAAAGGCATGACGCTGTGCAAAAATGTAGACTAGATCAATCTTTCTCAACCTTTTTACTATGGAGTAACTCTTAAAATAATTTTCAGGTTTCAGGGATCCCCTTCTAAAAATTTCTGTAGCATCCATCAGCCCGATCAGTAAATTGTAGATATATTAATAACTGAAAAAATAAAGAATGTGGCACCCAGAACACCCCCTGCTCTCTATGACAAAATATGTTTAAGTAATAACATGAAATTATTAATAATAACAAGGGGAAAGGAAGACACTGCAAATTGTAGTGTCACCTTACAGTGATGATCAGTGGAGAAATGCCCCTTTACCTTGATAATCAGTGTAGTGTCCTCTTACGATGGTGGTCAGTAGAGTAATGTCCCTTTACCTTGGTAATCAATATAGTGTCCTCTTATGATGGAGGTCAGTGGAGTAATGCCCCTTGTAGCAGTGCGTGGCAATGCCAGGGTGTCTTTTGGCAATATAGTCACCCAGGTCTCTCAGCCAGGGGGGCTGAGCAGTTCCAGAAAGTGCAAACGTTTACTGGGAAAGAGCTGGCTTTGCAGTTCTTCCCAGGTTTTCCTGATTTGGCTTGGGTTCCTGGAACTGGGAGATTTCAAAGAGCATTGGGAGGGATGAAATCTCCATTCCTGGGTCCAGGCTTTAGTGGCAGCCAGCACCTGATTGTGCACCTGTGTGCATCCCTCATGAGGAGGGTGCGGGAGTGTGTTCAGGGCTCCTGCTGGGAAGAGGGACAGGTGGTGTCTCGGAGTCAGGCGGACTCCACCCAGAAGCCAGGAGGCTGTGTATGTGTTGGAGGCTGGAAGGCCTAGAGAGGCTGAGAGAGCCAGTCACCCAAGGTGTATGGGTGTGAAATCAAAGGCTGCTGAAAGCTGCTCAAAGTGCCCAGTGTATTCCTGAAGAGATCCTGTTGAGGAAAACAGTAAGGTCCTGGGACTGGGACACTGAACAGGATAACCTGTGAAGGGTGAGCATTGGTGAGCCCATATCTGTTATATGCTGCAGCAAGCTATTTATGTTGGACTTCCTTTACTGTCTGCCTTTTGAACAGAAAATAAAGACGTTTTGTTAATGGAAAAGCCTGTGCGAGTGCTCTGTGAGCTCCCCAATATCACACCCTTTACATTGATAATCAGTGTAGTGTCCTCTTATGATGGAGGTCAGTGTAGTGTCCACATTGGTGGTCAGTGGAGAAATGCCACTTTACCTTGGTAATCAGTGTAGTGTCCTCTTACGATGGTGGTCAGTAGAGTAATGTCCCTTTACCTTGGTAATCAATGTAGGGTCCTCTTACAATGGTGGTCAGTAGAGTAATGTCCCTTTACCTTGGTAATCAATGTAGTGTCCTCTTACAATGGTGGTCAGTGGAGAAATGCCCCTTTACCTTGATAATCAGTGTAGTGTCCTCTTATGATGGAGGTCAGTGGAGTAATGCCCCTTTACCTTGGTATTCAGTGTAGTGTCCTCTTTCATTAGTGGTCAGTGGAGAAATGTTCCTTTACCTTGGTGATCAAAGTAGTGTCCTCTTACAATGGTGGTCAGTGGAGAAATGCCCCTTTACCTTGATAATCAGTGTAGTGTCCTCTTATGATGGAGGTCAGTGGAGTAATGTTCCTTTACATTGGTGATCAAAGTAGTGTCCTCTTATGATGGTGGTTAGTGAAGTAATGTTCCTTTACCTTGGTGATCAGTGCAGTGTCCTCTTACAATGGTGGTCAGTGGAGAAATGTCTCTTTACCTTGGTGATCAGTGTAGTGTCCTCTTACAATGACGGTCAGTGGAGAAATGTCCCTTTACTTTGGTGATCAGTGTAGTGTCCTCTTACATTGATAATCAGTGTAGTGTCCTCTTTCATTGGTAATCAGTGTAGTGTCCTCTTTCATTGGTGGTCCGTGGAGTAATGTTCCTTTACCTTGGTGAACAGTGCAGTGTCCTCTTACAATGGTGGTCAGTGGATAAATGTCTCTTTACCTAGGTAATCAGTGTAGTGTCCTCTTATGATGGAGGTCAGTGTAGTGTCCACATTGGTGGTCAGTGGAGAAATGTCCCTTTACTTTGGTGATCAGTGTAATGTCCTCTTACAATGGTGGTCAGTGGAGAAATGCCCCCTTAACTTTGTAAATAGTGTAGTGTCCTCTTTCATTGGTGGCTAGTTGAGAAGTGTCCCTTTTACCATCGAGATCAATAGTAACTCAGGTGCATTGGTGGCTAGAGGGAAGAATACACCAATACATCGGTGATTAGAGTAATGACATCTAAGATTGATGGTCAGTGGTCCCATGGCAGATAAATCTGCCACTGCTCATTGAACCTCTAGCAAACTCTAAGGTACCTCAAGGATTCCACAGCGCCCTGATGGTGAAAGCCTGCTCCAGGCTTATGGTTCATGGTCCTTCGCTCACTGCATCTGTTCACTAAGCTATTCTATATTCCATAAACTATTCTATTCTAATGTTTTATATTCCTGAACATTAGGGCCTGCAGGAAATGTAAACATAATTAGAGTTTAATATTTAGTATTTATTGTATGACCAGCAGACAAAGAAGGAAAAAAAATAGTGGCTTCAATATTAACATATCTCATTTATTGCCAATGTATGCCAAAATACATACAGGATGTGGAAAATTCCAATTCCCCACAGCAGTTTCCCCTTACTGGGGGGTTAATAGACAGACCAGACTATCTGATTTCCAGCACAAACATACAGAGATAATAACAACAAAATAATCACACTATGTAAAGAGGAAGCCATAAAAGCGGCTCCAGGTCCAGTATGATAACAGTTCCTAGCCCAGCTAGTGTTACATGATAACAGAGAACTAAAAACATTGCTTAGCAATATACGATTATACCCAGCCCCATTTTTGTTAAAGTGTACATAAACCCCAACAACGAAAACATTTTCTTTTATTCGGTCCCTTTTTGGTCTGTTAAATACGCCATTGAAATAGTTTTCTAGTGCAATAAAATACCTGTTGATCCTGCCAGAAATCTTGTGCTCTTAAAGGTTCGTGTGCTCTCGACTTCTACCGAGTTAGTATTGTTCCCAGCTATCTCTGTGCACTACAGAACAGCTCCTTCTCTGTTATGGAGATGAGGAGAAAGGGCAAGTGTGCTGTAGTGCTGCCTTGGGGTAACAACAAAGCTCCTCTAGAGATACAGTACATCCTAGGACGGTGGTGGCGAACCTTGGCACTCCAGCTGTGCCAAAACTACAAATCCCAACATGCATCTGCCTCTGGGAGTTATGTCTGTGGCTGTCAGAGCCTTGCAATGCCTCATGGGACTTGTAGTTCCAAAACAGCTGGAGTGCCGAGGTTCGCCACCACTGTCCTAGGACATTAGGTGTGTTACTGGCAGGATCAACAGGTGAAATTAACTTAACAAGACGAAAACGAATACAGTCACCACATCTAAGGACTGGTTCGCGTTAATATGGTATATTTTTGGGCTTGGGTTTACATACACTTTAAGGCAACAAGTTGGGGTGCGTGATTTTTTTGGGCAGGAACGGCCATAAATGAGGAAAGAACACATACAACCATAAGACCCCATAGGGGCACATGTCTGCTTTGCCATTGGCTGGCAAGACATTCTCCGTATGTCATTTCCCAGCAAACACGAGTATCAAAACAGAACGCTCATGGTACATTCAATATTGGCACACTTTGCTTTTCAAGGAAAAAGTGCCGCCTCTGTAACTTGTAATCCTTTTGTCCAGCCACTGTGGAACTACAGGTCCCCGAATTTACAGAGAATGCCTGGGACTTCTAGTTCCACAGCTGCCAGCGAGGCATAGAAGTCAGAAGCCTGGTCTGCGACATTTAGTAACAACGTGATAAAAATAGATAGACGATACATACACTGTATGTATACTCGTGACAAAAACACATATCGATATCTCAAAATCTGTAACAAATAATATATACTGCATATATAAAATATATAAATAATAAATAAATAAATATTAAAATATTAAAATAACAGTTGATAAAACAAAGTGTTCTGGAAGAGTTGTAACCCTTGTGTCATTATTCGGTAAGAGCGAGAGCCAAAAACGTGCATTGTGTTGGTGACCTAATAGAAATGTATTTCCACTGCATCAAAGATCCAGCTTTGATGTTCTGTCCGGGAAAAAAAAGTTTGTAAAAGGAGTCGAAGATGAGGTCGAACGGACATCTTGATGAACCAAGCACCAAGAAGGTTTATCAAGGCTAGCGCTGTTTCATCACAAGGCAATGACACCAAAGTAAACCTGTCCCTTGTTCATGTTGAGAAGATTAATTTTTGTGGTTTCAGTTGAAAGAATATCCCCCTCTTCAAGTAGAAATATACCTCCTTGGTAGATGGGCTGATGCCAGATATTTCCTGACACAGCGTCACACGCCGTTTTGGTGGAAGTGAGGAGAGGTGTGGGTTCGCCGTAATCGCCCTCTCGCATCACTGTGTGGGTCAGCTCTGTGGATTTCATCGTCTTGCAGTCCTTGCCAGTGTAGACGACCTGGGTGTACACGAAGTAGAGACCTTTCTGTGGGATCACCAGAGAGTTGTCCTTAAGGATTAATTCAGGGTCTTTGAAAGTGTTCATGGGAGTGAATTCCCATTCTATTTGGTTACCCTTGGGTTTTCCTGCAAAGATCAAAGAAAGACCATCAGTGAAAATTGAAAAATTGTGGAACAGTCACTCTTCTGAGAAGGCTTTCCACAAGATTTTGGGGTGTATCTGTTGGAATTTGTGTTAAAGCAGCCATAAGAGCATTTGTGAGGTTGGATACTCATGTTGGATAAGAAGACTTGGCTCACGATTTGTGTTTCAATTCATCCCAGTGGTGTTAAGTAGGGTTGAGTTCAGGGCTCTGTACAGGCCACTTGAGTTTCTCTATACCAAACTCATCAAACCATGTCTTGATAGAGCTGGCTTTGTCACATAGAGTCATGCTGGGACAGAAAAGGGCCTTCCCCAAACTGTTGTCATAAAGTTGGATCTGCCGAATGGTCTAAAATGTCTTTGCATGCTAATACCTACGGTGAATCATTAAATTCATGAATAGCGATTGCCTGGATCCATGAATTTTCTGACTCTTCTTCGGATCTGCAAGCAACATTTTCAACTATTCAAAACTTTGCAGGGTTGAATGGCATCAAAACCTTTTTTTTGTTTTGGATACAGTGGGTTCTTTATTTTTATTTGTGACTCCATTGGGGAACAAGATAAGGGAGGAGTGGTTATCACGAGGACAGCATTGTCTGAAGTTCTCACACTTCCCCACTGTAACAGAAATGAGGAAGTCTCCCAGCACTTCCTGTCCTGACAGGGGAAACATCCTCAACCTAATAAAAAAAACGAATCCAGTTTTGACTAGAGTTGAGTTTTTAAAGGCAGATTGACATTGGTGTTGCTGCAGCTGAAGGCTGGTCTCTGGCTGCTATGGTTTACCGGGTGCCATAGTTAATGGTGCCATTCTAATGAATAAGGTACAATGCTGGCAGAAAGGTAGCACAAAACAAATGTAAGGAAACCTACCGATTAAGTGAGCAGCCACTCTTTGTCCTTTCATGGCCTGGGCATTGGGTGCTACATCTGTATAAAAGAAAGAACGTTCGTTAACACAGTGGACTTTACAGCCTTTATTGAAATCCTCATTATATCTACTGTATATGAAAGGTCCCCAATTTTTGTCATATTTCCCCATTACATTTTAATGATCAGAAGTGGTTATAAGCGGCACTGTATATGAAAATAAAGCTAAACTTTAACAACATAAAAGTTAAAGTACAACCCCGCTCAGATGAAGTGAGGCCGGGTGTGGTCATCTGCCACGGCTGCACTTACATCCAGAACACCGGTAAGGATATTTCCTTCATTGTGCCCGGAGCAGCCAAAATCTGTAACTTTTTTAAATTGCCGTGTGCATAACTGGTCTTAATGATGCAAAAACGCAGGCAAAGGGCGATGGGCAATGTGTACTTATCCACAGCGGCCCAATACCAATAGGCTTCCATTATTTACAATGATTTCAACTGTGGATATCTGAAATCGGAAATTTCCAATGCTATTCCCATCCAATTGCCTCTATTTAGCTTATCACTACCCATGCAAACTTTTCTCCAACTCACCTAATAATTTTTGGATGTGAAGTACTTCTGGAAATTGAAAATCATCTTGCGCCTAAAAAAAAAGAAGAAAAGAACACGGTAAGTTGCAATACTTAAGCATTCCTTCCTGCTTTCAGAGTAATGTGTACTTATGAAAAGTTGTTTATTAAGGAAGTAGTTAGAACCTGAGAAACCAGTTAGACAAGAGTAGCGGCGGAGGTTCAGTACGGAAAGTACAGACTTGGGAAAGTCTCAGCGTGGCAAGCTGACTGGCATTGCAGCAAAGGCAAAGACAGGGGTTTGCAGAGGGCAGAAATCAAACATTCCTCTGCCCACAGATCAGCTTTTCACGCCACGCTATGAGCGGACTAAGGGAAATCAGTTTGGTAGTTGTAACTTTCAATGCAAAAGAGCTTGTTCTGACACATTGAGCACTATTGCTTTATTAACTCTGGCAGTGCAAAGTGCAATAAATGCATGGCACCGGTCAGATCGCTTACTGCGCTTGGTTCCTGCACTGCACACACTGCATAGGAGGAACAGCATTCACTGCTAGGCAGTAGGGTTGATTTACTTAAAACCTATTCACTTTGCAAAGTGAATTTTTACTTAAATTTAATTTAAACTGAAAATAAAATTTACCAAAAATACCCAATTATGCCCTAGAAAAATAAAAAACCAACTAAAAATGTTTGCTTGCCCACGATTGGATGACTGAAGTCTTTGCAGCTTCACCCTATTCACTAAACTAAGGGAATTTACTGTTTGCAAAGATCATTTTGACTTAGCTTAGTGAACGAGGTTAGGTGGTGCTGACTTGTTCAATAAATCATGTGCGAGCATAAAAAAAAATCCTGTTATTATTTTTTGAATGTAATAAAAAAAAAAAATTCCTTGCACATGATTGGGTGCTTTTTGCAAAGTGAATTTTCGCCTCATTCACTAAAATAAGCGGCATGATCTACACCTTTAGTAAGTCAAGTCAGTGACTTGTATATCCAATACAGCAAGTTTTAACAAGACAATAATATGTAATTAAAATCATAATTAAGATATTTAGATAACAAGTCAGATAATAATAAATAATAATATATTATGATTATAAAATAAGATATTATTATAAATTGCAAAATGATGATGCAAAAAAAAGTACAGCGGACGTTCTACAGCGCTTTGCGCTCATCTCTTGGCGCTGGACCGCTCTGCAACTGTTATGTTTCAAACACTGTAGTCCCAGCTCAGTCCAGCGCCGTGCATAAGCACCGCCATGGCTCATGGTGGAAGGCAAAGTGCAGTAACCCGTCGCAACCAACAACAATTTGTTTGTGAACCAGGTGAATTCCGATTGGCTGCCAAGAGTTAGTGCTCGCTAAACCGCTGTGCTGTTGATCGCATTATAGAATAAGCCAGTTAGCATCGTCTGGATATAGGCACGCACCTGTTTGCCGGGCGTTGGGATGATCTGAAAATGGAGCAGGGCTAAAACCGTCGTGGCCACCAGTAAGATGGCGAAGGAGCAGAAGCTGAGCCATTGGAAGCAGGAGCAATTGTTCTTGGGTGCGGGTTGCTGCTGCAGGAGAGGCACCTCGGTTTGTACTTGTGTCAGTTCCATTTTTCACTCCTGGTTTGCTCTACTTCTTTCTTGTGTGTTTTCTGTTGGTTGGTCCACTTATCTGTGGATTGCTTGTGCTTTTTTGTGCTGTCCATTGCTCTGAGCTCTGCATATAAAGCCGCAGTTGCAGAATTTCCCCAGTGACATCAGGGGAGGGGGGCGGAAACCTCTAGCCGAAGTGCTATGTTCAGCCCGGGCTGTCTCCTCCTTAGTGGTGGAAAGAGAACTAGGCTCCGTTTTGAAAGCGAAACTCCCTGCAATATTGGAAAAGAAAAGAAAGGCACTTCTGCTTTTTTACATTGTGTCATGTGGAAAATTAGAATGTGTCCTCTGCAACAACGGAGAATTGGAAGGCTGTCCGGGGTCAGCACTGCATGCTCGGAGAGGGGGGATGTTCATTTAAATCTACAATCTTTTTGTTTTTGTTTTTCTTATCTTATCTTTATCTTCTATTACGGAGGGTGGGAGTGCTTTTAATTTAAATCAGGATGTTTTTTAAATTAAGGGGAATACTCTTTATTTACATCTTTATTAATGGAGTTAAGGAGGAGACTTTTTATTAAAATCTAGATTTTTTATGGGGGGTTTCATTTAGATCATCATTTTTGTTTTATTAAAGGGGGACTTTTATTTTAAAGCTAGATTTGTTTTTTGTTTATTTTTTTTATTAAGGTGGTGCTTCTAATTTAAATCTACATCTTTCGTTATTCAAATTGGGGTGTTTTTAATTTAAATCTATAACCTTTCTTTATGGAAACCTGCAGAAAGAAACAAGTTGCCATTGCGTCTAAAAAGGCAGATTGCCTGGCTGTCTTTGGCTTTCCAATTTTCTTCACCAGGCTTCACCTTAAAATATAGAAAATGCAGAATAAACATTTAACATTATAAATTTAAAAAAAACCCCCCATAAATAAATACATAAGTCATAGCAATCACATCTGTGAGATCATGGATGCATTAGGAGGCAATCAGATATTTTCTCTTCATTGTAGCCCCTGTAGGAAATTATTTTGGTGCTTCCTGTAAAATATGTTTACTGAAGGCTAGTTCACGCCAGCCACAGTGCCGGAACGTAGTGGGTCGCATTCCGGTCGGCTCACTTTGTTTTGGGGCGGGAGGGGGCGTTGACATGCATTGAAGTCAATGGCATTGCTGGCCGTAATGCGATCGCCCGCACTGGAACCCATGGCACATCATATATATGAGTATAATTGCTATACAACTTTGCCGCTATGCCACCCTGATGAAGGGACCCTGCGTGGCCCCGAAACGTTAAATAAATACAAACAATAATTTACAAGTATTCATCGGGTGCTTCATTGGCACCATCCATGATCATAACTGCGAGCACCACCATTTAGGGCTAGTTCAAGCCAACCCCAGTATGCGTTATGGCCCGATTCAGTGCCGGAACGCACTGGATCGCATCCCGACCGGAGCACTTTCTTTTGGGGCAGGAGGGGGCGTGTTTATGTCTCTGAGTGAGCAGACTCATTGACAGACATCAGTGTTCAGATGTATCCCCTGTGCTCCTTACAGCAGGGGTGCCCATTAGGTAGATCGTGATCTACCAGTAGCTCTCAAAGCTGATGCTGGTAGATCACGTAGGGTGTAAATGGCGGCCTCTTTATTCCATTTTGGTATATTTATTTCGCTGTGCACACATGATTATCTTTTAGCCTGAGTCTGCTGAGCCAAGCTCCCCGACACCTTTCTGGTGGATACTGGTGGTTGAAGTGCTATGTATTACATCAAAGAATATTAGTTTACACAGCCTGTTGCACTACACTGTTTGCAAAATACAGCAAGGTGAGCAAGAAGAGAGAGCGGGGAGAGACAGCCAGGAAAGAGAGAGCACGGAGAGACAGACAGGAGAGAGAGCAAGGAGAGACAGCCAGGGGAGAGAGAGCAAAGAGAGACAGCCAAGAGAGCGAAGAGAGACAGCCAGGGGAAAAAACGAGGAATGACAGCCAGGAGAGAGAAAGAGCGAGGAATGACAGCCAGGAGAGAGAGGAGAGACAGCCAGGAGAAAAAACGAGGAATGACAGCCAGGAGAGAGAGAGCGAGGAATGACAGCCAGGAGAGAGAGGAGAGACAGCCAGGAGAGCGAGGAGAGACAGCCAGGAGAAAAAACATTGGTAGAGCTCGTCATTTGAAAAGTAGATCTTAACATAAAAAAATGCGGGCACCCCTGCCTTACAGCATTTAGGACCATACAGTAAGGGTTAGTTCATACCAGCCCCAGTGCATTCTGGGCCGATTCTGCACTGGATCGCATCCCAGCCGGCTCACTTTGTTTTGGGGCGGAGGGAAGGGGGCGTGGTGTGTGCATTGAAGTCAATGGCACCACAGCCACGCCCTCTGGCTGCAGTGTGATCGCCCGCACCTGAACGAGTGGCACATCAATGCCTGCGTTCCGGTCCGGTGGGATCAGAAAAAATAGTGCATGCAGCATTTTTCCTGACTGCGCGGGACCGGAACGGAGGTACTGATGTTCCATGGGTTCCGGTGTGAGCGATCGCACTGTGGCCGGAGAGCGTGTTGACTTCAATGCACCGCCCCAAAACAAAGTGGGCGGCTGGAATGCGGCCCAGTGCATTCCCGCACCGAACGTGCCGGAACGCACTGTGGCTGGTGTGAACTAGCCCTTAAAGTGGACCTCAGATTATTATTAATATTTTTTTCATTATTATAGTTTTGTATATATATATTCTGATTTTATGGCATCAACAGCTTCCATAGGTTTTACAAAGTAAAGGGAGACAGCAAGAAATACAATAAAATCAAGACAAGGGGGTTAGCAGGGCTTGGGAGCTTCAGATTTATATTTTCATGACATGTACATTCATGTTAAATAATGTAACACTTCCAGGTATTTATCACCCCTCACAGTGGTCACAGTACTCCCCTTTAAAATGCCGTAATCTGCTTTTCTCTCCAGAAGGATAAAACCATCTTTATTCAGGCAGGGTCACCATCTACTTCCTGGACTGAGATACTGGCTCAGAAATTATGCAGTCATGGGAATTCTGCAACCTATGTATTCTTGGCTCACAAATGTCTGACACAGATCAGTCCCCGGCTGCAGCAATGTACAGTCTGATCACTGAGCGTTTTATTGAGAAAAGGTTCAGCCGATTAAAAATTAACACCAGGTCAGGGGCAGACTCAGCGGATCACATGGTCTTTTTTTTTGTCATCACTCTTCTATGTTTATACTGCACATTGTTGCTGTATTTCATGACATGCCAGGAATTTATTCTTGAGAGTATACAGCTGTATACAGAACTTGATGACCTCACAATGTGCTGTTTATTTTAACAAAGTTTAAAAAAAGCCATTTTCTTTTGAAGGCCAATTTGTCTGAAAGTGCACACGGCGTTCAAAATTAGACACAACACGTAGATGGCCGAAGCCTCGTTTTATTTACAGTGAACTTGTCTTTGTGTTGACTCTTTAGTAGTGTAGGGGAAAGCTAAAACTCCTCTTAGATCTTTATTTCTGTATGTGTTGCATTTTTTTCTGTCACTTCCTGTCTAGTGAATCTACGGTCAGCGTGACAGGAAGTAAGGGGAATTATATCTAACATAGCCCCGGATAGCAGTAGAAACACAGCTGGAGTTCTAACCTCTCCCCACTCTATCCAAAACTAGTGTGTCACACACTTAAAGAATTTACTGACGTATGTCTTTTACATCTGCCTCTGTCGGTCAGTTTTTCTTTGATACCGCCCCTCGGTTAACCTTTGCCATTCAATATGTACCCATCCCTGGCGTGTTCATGTCTCTGAGTGAGCAGACTCATTGACAGACATCAGTGTTCAGATGTATCCCCTGCACTCCTTACAGCGTTTAGGACCATACAGTACGGGCTAGTTCACACCAGCCCCAGTGCTTACTGGGCTGATTCGGCACTGGATCGCATCCCGGCCGGCCCACTTTGTTTTGGGGCGGGAGGGAGGGGGTGTGGCGGTGCATTGAAGTCAATGGCACCCAGCCATGCCCTCCGGCTGCAGTGCGATCGCCTGCACCGGAACGCTTGGCATGTGAGTGCCTGCGTTCCATGCGGTCAGAAAAAAAATGCTGCATGCACTATTTTTTCTGACCCCACTGGACCGGAATGCAGGCATTGATGTGCCAAGTTCTCCGGTGTGGGTGATCGCACTGCGTCCGTAGAGCATGGCTGTGGTGCCATTGACTTCAACGCACCGCCACGCCCCCTCCCTCCTGCCCCAAAACAAAGTGCTTTCCGAATGAGGCCGCCCTTACTTTATGGTCCTAAACGCTGTAAGGAGCACAGGGGATACATCTGGACACTGATGTCTGTCAATGATCCTGCTCAGCCAATCCCGGCTTCTTGATTGCCCGGGAAGCCGGTTCCATGCTGATTGGGTGGGAAGCTGGCCGGCCAAACAGCATGGAGCCGGCTTCCCGGCCAAGCAGGAAACCGGGCAGCGAGTCATGCTCTATGTTCCCTTGCGGCACTGCCGGTTAAAGGAAATCTCCCTCTGACCGGAAGTTCCAGTATAGGAGCATTTGGGTGAGTACAAGTACTCACCCAAATAATTGGTATTGGTACCAATACCAGAATTGGTATATCCCCAGTTATAATGGCACCCTAACACACCTGAACTACCGTGCATTGTTGTGTGCTGCATCAGAAAAAACTTCTGTGCATTGTTGTGTGCTGTATCAGTATGCCTATTCGAAATGAATGGGCTATCTTAACCCAACGTACGTTAACGCACGGCAATAGCACATGCATACACACAGTACACAAGAGCAGGCAGGTGTTTATGGGCCTTTATAGTGTCCCTTAGGCCAAAACTTGAATTCAAGGTTTGGATAACCAGATTAATACTGCAGTGCAATTACACTCATATCAGATCACCACTCTTATGCTGGCTATGCACCGTTAGAACTTCATTCACAGGAATCAGCCACTGTTGTAACAGTGGGTGGCCTGACTGGCTTGACAAAAGTAAAGAGCTTTAAGGATCCTAGCCAAAGACTGACATCCAAACAGGGGCTGCAGACAATCTACTGAAACAAAAGGGGACCTGAAACCTGAATCCCCTCAGCTTGACCTGACGGGCAAATTTCCTACTTCACATTCACTGCAATTTAGGAAATGAAATGTGTTTCATGTTGAAATGAGAATGTTGCAAGGACAAAAAGATGTTAATGGGACTAACCATAAAATAGTTTCCTTACATAAGCAAAACGGCCAACTGAAAGGAAAACTGTTTGGGGAATTTTCATCCTCTTCTCATGTTTACCAAAATGACCAAGCTTAGATCCACTCTTAATATATGACAATAGTGCAGTCGTCTTTTAAAGGATAGGTATGTGTGCTGTTATTCACTTGTATTCTTTACCAGCCAGAGCGGAAATATCAGCACAGTGCAGGCTGTAGTGCCCTCAGGAAAGCTGAGCTATCTTCTTTCTGAGCTCATGGGCTACTAACCAACACTGCCCATGTAACTGCAAGAGGGGAAAACTGCCAAAGCCTTTTGTTTTATTTATATAAAACCTTGGCAGCATCTTCGTGTCTGTTATCAGCACTAAGTTTAGGCAGGAGATAGAATGGCCTTAAAGCCCGGCAATTAGCGTGATACCTCAGGATACAAATAAGTCATCAAAAAATCCAGTAATCATAAAGAAGTAAGAACCCCAATGTTTGGATTCTCTGCTACCATGGGTTCATGGCGAATCCCTGGGATCCCTAAGGTTTGCGACTTACTAATATTTAGCTGAGTGAGCAGACCTCTACTACTGTAAGGTCGCACGACTTTAAACTTACGAACATGTTTGAAAACCCGCCGAGCATTGTACGATGTTCGGCGGGGGGGTAGCATGTGCTGGCTATGCACCGTTAGAACTTCATTCACAGGAATCAGCCACTGTTGTAACAGTGGGTGGCCTGACTGGCTTGACAAAAGTAAAGAGCTTTAAGGATCCTAGCCAAAGACTGACATCCAAACAGGGGCTGCAGACAATCTACTGAAACAAAAGGGGACCTGAAACCTGAATCCCCTCAGCTTGACCTGACGGGCAAATTTCCTACTTCACATTCACTGCAATTTAGGAAATGAAATGTGTTTCATGTTGAAATGAGAATGTTGCAAGGACAAAAAGATGTTAATGGGACTAACCATAAAATAGTTTCCTTACATAAGCAAAACGGCCAACTGAAAGGAAAACTGTTTGGGGAATTTTCATCCTCTTCTCATGTTTACCAAAATGACCAAGCTTAGATCCACTCTTAATATATGACAATAGTGCAGTCGTCTTTTAAAGGATAGGTATGTGTGCTGTTATTCACTTGTATTCTTTACCAGCCAGAGCGGAAATATCAGCACAGTGCAGGCTGTAGTGCCCTCAGGAAAGCTGAGCTATCTTCTTTCTGAGCTCATGGGCTACTAACCAACACTGCCCATGTAACTGCAAGAGGGGAAAACTGCCAAAGCCTTTTGTTTTATTTATATAAAACCTTGGCAGCATCTTCGTGTCTGTTATCAGCACTAAGTTTAGGCAGGAGATAGAATGGCCTTAAAGCCCGGCAATTAGCGTGATACCTCAGGATACAAATAAGTCATCAAAAAATCCAGTAATCATAAAGAAGTAAGAACCCCAATGTTTGGATTCTCTGCTACCATGGGTTCATGGCGAATCCCTGGGATCCCTAAGGTTTGCGACTTACTAATATTTAGCTGAGTGAGCAGACCTCTACTACTGTAAGGTCGCACGACTTTAAACTTACGAACATGTTTGAAAACCCGCCGAGCATTGTACGATGTTCGGCGGGTGTGTAGCATGTTCGTAAGATAAAATCCGGACGGGCCGGTGTGCGCAAGCGCACACTGCCCGTTCGGCATTGCGGTAATCGGAAGCCTGCCCCTCAGGGGGCGTGGCTTGTGATCATTGCAAGTACGATCTGCTTATGCAAGATAGGCAGATCGTACATTTTTTAAAGTACCTTACAACCATCGCAAGACTAAAGTCTTGCGATGGTTGTAAGGTGTGTGCCCAGCCTTAGCCTCAGTGCTTCTGATAGCTTTTTGCCCCAGTACCCCTTGTCCTGCTTACCTGTCTCTTGGATTCCCGGTTACTGCTTGCCTTGGCCTCAGAACTGTCTTTGAACTCACTTTGCCTGTTGTCTGCACTGACCTTGGAACCGTCTCTGGAATACCCCACCATGTGCTGCTTGCTATGGGTCCCACCAGCCTAGAAACTTCTATGAACTACTCATCAGCTGTGAAATGGTCTGCACCTGGGACACCTTGTGGGCCACAGATACTCTTGTCCCATTTCTTTGCTTGGTTCCAGGGGTCATCTGGCTAGGAACTATAGCACTGTGTTATAAGACCTGGGGGCAACCAAGTATCAGTAGACCAGTTTGTCATGTGGGAATGGGGGCTGCTATAGGCAGAAGATGCACCCACTAGCTATATTTTTTTGACCTTTAATACACGGTGTGGCTACAAGTTCACAGGTTTGCTAACAGAAATAAGGAACAGCCTATATTGTAGTGCATAGCCCTTTTTCCCTGGTCAGTTGTATCACAAGAGCCAATAACTTGAAAGAATGGAAAACCCAGCTTCATTTTTATAAAAGGGTAGGCTCACAGCAGCCATGGTGCCCGTGTGTGTTAGGTCTGTTAGGGAGAGCAGATATTAGTGTCTAGAAACAAATATGTAGGCATACCTGGCTTCCCATGCCTGTTGTTTGAACATAGATTGCTTACTAACCCCCAAAATGGCCAGAATTGGGACAAGATGGGTGGCAAAGTGGTGCAGCGGTTAGCACTTCTGCCCTGTAGCACAGAGAGTCCATGGTTATATATCTTGGCCAGGACACTATCTGCAAGGAGTTTGCATGTTTTCCCTGTGCCTGTGTGGGTTTCGTCCGGGTCCCCCAGTTTCCTCCCACACACCAAATTAATTTTGGTAGGTTAATTGGCTCCTGTCTAAAATGGCCCTGTGTGCATGCACGTGAAATATGGACCTTAGACTGTAAGCTCCTTGAGGGCAGAGACTGATGTAAAGGTGCGGGGTAAATTGTCAGTGTTATATAAATACCTGCAATAAATAATAAATACATTAATAAATAAGATTCACCCCCCAAAGATTTTAATTGGGTTTGCAGTTCTCAAACTTTTAACAAGATTTGCAAAACTGTTCACAAAGCGAACCCAGGCAGATTTGCTCATTCCTAATGTAGAATATGGCAGCTTGCTCACATGACAAGATCCTCATGGGTCGGTTGATGAGGCAGGTTCCCCTAAAACAATGCAGTTGCACTAAGTACTGTGGGGTAGATGAATTGTGGTGCATTTGTGCTTAGCAGGCTGCTCATATGTGCTGAAGGGTCCTTGAAGTCCTTCGGACTAAAACCAGAACATTTCAAAGCACATTACTGGAGGTTAGGAGCCTAAGGTGGTTTTTGTTTCAATAAGGTTTCCCCTATCTTTGCAGATTTTTAGCGAACTGTTTTTTTAGAATAAACACTTTTTGATCGTTAAAGATGAGTGTGGCACTCTGAATTAGGTGGGCAAGATCCACCAGCAGTGTAACCCTCCAAGAAAAATCCAATGTAGTTTAATAAAGCTTGGCATGTACATTGGATGGTGTATGGAATTTCTTGTTACAGTAAAAAGTCAACAACTTCTCAGGCTTGTACTTGGTATAGGCAGAAACTGAAAATGATTTAGCTGCATGATGGGGCAGGAAGTGGCTAAGCTAGAAACTGAAGTGACTAACAGGAGGGGTACACAGGAACATATCAAAGCACAAAAAAAAAAATTATAACAGATAGGTTGAGTGTGGCAGCACTATAACAAATGCCCATCGGTGACTGGTTCTCCTCTACTGAAAAGTGGTACTATGGGCAAAAGCAAGGAGGACATATAAGTAGGGTTGCCACCTGTCCAGGATTCACCCGGACAGTTCGGGTTTTGAATGCTGTGTCCGGGTTTCATGGCAGCAGAAACCCGGACACAAGATGTCAGGCAGACTTGGGGCAACCAAAATTAAAATAGGAGTTACCGACCCCCATTGAAAATAGTCTCAACTGGGATATTTACATAGGAATGGGCAGCGCTATTTACATATGAATAAGCCCCCACTCATTCTCCCCAAAAAATTTCCGTGCGTCGCTTGAGTGTTCGGGTTTCGCTTGAAGAAAAGGTGGCAACCCTACATATAAGATGTATTCTCTCGGTAGCATACCAGAGTAGTTGTTTTTTCTGAGTACTCCCTGTAACATCTATTACAGTTCATCTGTTGATTTTCTACTTCCTGTAATAAGATGACAACGCTGTTTCTGTGACAAAATCAGTGTTGTCATGCTGTGGGACAGGATAGTATTAGATGGACATGTAGTTTAGGATAGACTTTAAAGTCCAACTCCAGGAACAAAATCTCACCAGTATCACCTTCTGGTGGCAGAAGACAAACCTCCTATCCTGCTGGCTTTATTCTAGAGCTTCCATTTCCACCAAGGAGCAGTCCTAATGTGCATGGTCCAGTACTATTTACATATTGCCTGTACAAATTCAGTTCCTCTGTAACTTATTTCCTACTTCAAAAAAAACACACAACTTCGCCAGTTGGTCTTAAAAGCTCCTCTCCCCCACACACCAAAAAAAATGACAAGGGATGCTGTCTAGCAACCATTTGGGTGGCAATCCAATAAAAAGGGGCCTACATTCCCCTACACACTGGTATGCCATCACTGGTTCACGCTGCTCTTTCCTTCTGTCAGCACATGTGCACTGAAGTACAGCCAGATTGCAGATTGGCTGACACTCGACAAATCTAGGTGCTGGCACTAGTGGTATTTCAAAATGCATTTAATATACCAAAACTGCATTCATTGGTTTTCCTTATATGTCCCTGGAGTTCACCTTTACCAAAGTTACTTTTGATGGCCAAGAGAACTGAGTTTCTGGTTATTTTGACCGTGTGAACCATGCAGGATCATGTGACAGTTTGACAGACCATATTCAGATGGGGATGCACAGTGAGACCTTCTTTTTAGATCTTACTGTTGTGCCTCTTACAAGAAGGTCTATTGGTGCAGAATACTTAAATGATGAAATAGTAAATGGGACTAACATGAATCAGACATCAGCCCATCCACTCAACAGGTTAAAACCGTGCTGTTCACAGCCAACTTCAGTAAACTGTGTAACACTAGAGCACCTGTTACGAAAACACCCAGATTGGGTTATGGGGAAAATTCAGGGAAGAAAATTGAAGTTTCCTCCTGATTTTCCAGGCTTATTTAAAAGTAGCCTGCGGTCATAATTGATTATAAAGAACATATGCGGGGGAAGACCGGTCAGAGTTTCAAAATTTTGATCTAGGTGTGCACTAAGACTAAATTCTCTTCCCACTGGTAATTTAATATCTTGGAAACACGAATGTTAACCCAGATTGAATGTGCAGCAGGTTTTTTCTATCCTACCCTGTGCAGTTTATATGCTCCCTGGAAGACCAGTACTCTATGGGATAAGGCAGTGTCACTCAAAATTAAGGTGCAGGAGAATAAAGTGAGTCACTCTGTTAGAGCGCATTTAGGTTTCTGCACAGCGGCTCACTGTCCTTGATGGCATTAACAGATCTAACTTTTTGTAAGACAGGCCAATTTGGGTATGCCCTATATATATAGATATATCTATATATATAGATATATCTATATATCTAAATGGGCACAGCGGGACTTACCAGCATAGCAGGATCCTTCTTTTCAAACCCTGCCCACACCACTTATGTAGTCATGTAGGCAGAGTTTGAGATGTTGGATCGTCAATTTCAAGGATGGAAAGCAGGACCTTTGCAGGGAAAAGTGGGCTTACCAACTGATTGATGATCTTTGTCAGATTTGAATGGTTGTGATGATGGTACATTCTGACCAACTGACACTGTGTGGGTCGCCTCCACCTTTGGCCAGCTTAATCTGTGCCCCAGAAATAGCAGTCCATGTAGGTGAGGTGACAGGTTTCCTTTACCACAAGTTCTCAGTGATTTCACATATGAATCACACTGTCTTTGGAACACGTCAGCTATCGCTGAGTAGCTACAAACCATTTCCTGAGTGATCACGATCTGACATCAAAAAATGACAATGCATATTCCCTTTAATGTGGCACAGTAAAGGGTTTTGGGGGGGCTGCTCATTGTTAACCGCCAGTGCAAGGAAACTGCCTGTGGTATCTGAAGGAGCTGCTGTTTTTCATGCCCAGGTTAGTAAATAAAAAGTCAAACCTGGATGGCTGTTTTTTGGCAATGCACAGGGATAGCGGGAGAAGTTGTTGAAGCCTTAGGATATTCTGAAACAGTTTTCACTTTCTAGACAGTGCAGTCCAAAAACAACAACGATGATAAAATGAAAATGAATTCAGGAAGAGGTTTAGAGATGCAAACTGAAATAAAAAATGGAAACATCTTCAAATGAACTAATGCTGGGTCAGGCGATTTGTAAGCTACACTGAGGGTATATAGATTCAAACAATGAAGGAATAGGGGCACCTTTTATCAAACAGGTTAAATTTGGCCTCCGCTTATAGAATAAGTGTCTATAGTACCTCAGAACACATGTGTGTAGGAATTCAGCATTAGGCCAGACAATAGTCATTGTAGTACACCGGCTGAGCAACCATGAGTTGCATGGTGGACAACCAGAGGGCAGGCAAAAGTATGGTGCGACACATTTATCAAGGTACATGTGATATTTTGCTTTGGTTTAAAGAAGAACTATGAGGTGAGTGATTTTCACTCCACCTCATAGTTCGAGCCAACGTGTGACAATTAAACTGTCACATGGCAGCTTAATAGATCAGGAAGTGAGCGAACACATACCATCGCTCGCTCACTTCTCAATCCTGGCCCTGCACAGAGCTGTGACTGTCACTCACGGCTCCCTGCAGGTATTCCCTCCCTCCCCGCTCCCATCCTCCAGCGCTGACTAGCGGAACGGACGGGGGAGGTCAATCACGCAGCTGGGTGGATCTCGACAGTAATGTCGGGATCCGTCCCGGCTGCGGCGGTCTCAGTATACCGCGAGCTGGAGCTCCCGGTATACTGAGCTTTGGGTCATGGGAGGACGCTAGTTTGTGTCCTCAAGTGACCCTTAGGAGAACTATGGGGGAAAACGTTTTCCCCCATAGTTCTCCTTTAATGTTCAAAGAGCAATTCTAGGGTGAAATTCCACTTTAAATAGTTTAACCATTTTTAAAATTTTATTGTAATTGGGTCTTTGTGGCCGAGCATTTTAGATTGATTTGCTGTGTATTTTATAGTATATTGATGGTTATATAAATGTAAATGTTTCTTGAATGCGCTAATCAATAATAATGTGCAAAAAGCATTTTAAGCCATTACTGAGCCTAGAGTTTTTATTTAACCACTTATGGACCATATAGGATAATACAAATATACAGTACAGTATGTATACATATATAGATACACACTGGAGGACTTTCATTAAACTAGACATGTAAGCCGGCAAATATTTGTTTCGTTTCGTTTGGTTTTGGATGTTTCGTTATTTTGTTTTTCATTAATTTCAGATGAATTAAATGTTAAATACAAACGAAAATTTGTTGCCGAAAAGTGACATTAAATGTTTACTTTGTTTCTTCACTTAGCGTAACTTTTGACAGTCCCCGGGAACAGTAATAAAAAAAAAACCAGCGTGCGGTTTCCCCGACAATTCATATCAGACCCTTTAGGTCTGGTAGGAATGTAAAGGGGGACCCCAAAGGCAAAACATTTTTATAACCCACATTTTAGGCCGGAAAAATTAATTACTGCAAACTCCCAAACATTATATATTTTCTGAAAGCCAAGACCCTGTAGAATGAAATGTCGGCAGTTTCAAATTTTTATGTTGCACGATATTAGCGCAAATTATTATCAAACCACAACATTTAGTGAACAATGTACTTAAATGCCACAAAACACAATAAAATATCAATTTTTTTTGTAAAATATAAAAGATGAGGTTACGACGAATAAATAGATACCCGACATGCCCAGGTTAAAAATTGTATGCGTCCATGGAACGGCAACAAATTTCAGTACCCGTATTTCGAGCACTGACAGCTATGGGAACAGAAGTGATGTCATAAAAAGAGAGAGTGTGAAAATGTTGTTTGAGCCATCAGAGCCCGGTCACAGTGGAGGTCTACATGTGTACTGGGCATGGATGTCCCTTTCCACCTTACATCGTGACCCCTTGTGTTCAGGTTTCAGCTGGCCTGAAATTCTGACACAGCACATACAGGACTCAAAACCCAGATTGTCTGGGGGAATCCTGGACAGGTGGCAACCCTACTTGATGTACACATGTGAGCTTATTTACAAATCTTCCACCTAGCGTATAGGTGGGCGAAAGCTGTTCGCACAGCACTTCCACCACTAGATGCCGCTAAGGAGCATAGGAATTTCTCTCCAGCTATACACTGGAGAGAAGAGTTATAAATCAGCCCCGTAGTGTAAATATTAGCATGCTCAATGGTGTTAGGAGTAGGTTATGCATGCATGGGTCATGTGTGCCTGCAATAAAATTCACTTTTGTTCTCAGCTCTGAAAGCCCTGCACTCCACTGAAAACTAAACTACAAGCAGACACAGCGCCGGTGACCATGACACAAGGGTGGTGAACCATTTCCTGTCACTGTTGTTTCCTTTCGCTCAACTCATAGCCAAGTGTGACTTTTTAAAAGAGATTTCTTAGAAAAACATACAGTACCGTTCTTTGGTGAATAATATTTTTAGAATGTCCAAACCAAATCTTCCTATAGGCATAAGATGCACGTTGCCAGAAGTGTCATTGTTGGGTGGGTTGGCAATTATTTCATGCCTGCCAGGACTTCTGGAATTCCCTTAAATGAGGCTTGCCGTGTTCTCTGCCCAAGAGGGTGTTTAAGCTGCAGCCTTTAAGGTGGCTGATGCTGTCTTATCACTAGTTACCCTTGAGCTAACATCGCTATAATACTTGCCTGTTGCTGACCTGGATTGACCTGACTGCTCTCTTGCCTGCTGCCTGCCTTGACTCAACTTTTCTCTCTGTTGCCTCCTGCCTTGACCCTTGCCAGCACCTTACCATTCTCTTGCCTGTCGCCTGCCTGGACACCTGCCTGGACCTGACTATTTTTACTATGCTTTTGCTTGCCTCTTTCCTTGACCCCTGCCTGGACCTGACTACTCTTACTATGCTTTTGCCTGCCTCGTTCCTTGACCCCTGCCTGAAGCTGACTACTCCTACTATGCTTTTCCGTGCCTCTTTCCTTGACCCATGCGTGGACCCCTGCCTGGACCTGACTACTTTTACTATGCTTTTGCCTGTCTCTTTCCTTGACCCATGCCTGGACCTGACTACTCCTACTAAGCTTTGCCTGCCTCTTTCCTTGACCCCTGCCTTAACCTGACTAGTACTACTATGCTTTTGCCTGCCTCTTTCCTTGACCCCTGCCTGGACCTGACTATTCTCTTGCCTGCCACCTGCCACAACTTGCTTGAACCAGACTACTCTCCTGCTTATTGCCTGCTAGACCTCCACCTGAACCAGATTACTCTCATGTCTTGAGCCTTGTGGACTGTCTCTGCACCGTAGCTGTTTCGTTCCTGAGGGCCATGACCTGGTGTCAATAGTCAAAGAAAACCAATAAACCATGCCTCGGGCGATCCTGTGCCACCTGCCAGGGGACACCATAACAGCGGTGATATAAGGCACGATGGTTGTTTTTGTATGCGTGTGCACCCGACATGAACATTTTTGTCTGTTTGCCTGTGTTCATAGGTGTGGGGAAGGGGAGGGGGGGCTTTTATACATTTTTGGAGTGTTTTCCTATCCATGCAAATTTGAAAACTTTTACTACATAGCCAGCAGCAGGTAGAAATTTTTTTTAAACAAACTGCTTACTGCTATAGCAGTGTAATAGTTATGTCAGAAGCAGCAAAAGGAACGAATCAGCTCAATACTCTGCAGGTGCATCAAAACAAAAGGTGTGGAAAGTCCTATTGTTAATTTCTTTAGAAAGCCACATGCTACGGAGAAGAACCCTTGCTCTCTGTGTGGAAGCAGTGGTCTCTCTGGAGAGGTCTGACACACCCTGACCCTTGGAGCCAGCTTGCTCTTAGACTGGTTCCAGGAGCCTCTCTCTCCTCCTCCATTGCAGCGGTCTAAGGTCCTGTAAATCATCACATTCTATACACAGTGTATACGATGTGAGGATACTGAGGGACAATTCAATTCTGCAGTGTAGGAGCAGAGAGGCTGGAGGGAGTGCTGTCACAACCGCATGGCTCCGGGGATCGGGTGAGTATATCTTTATTATTTTCAGCCCTAGACCAAAACGAGCACGTAACCCTTGCAGTGCTGGGATAGCCCCACTGCAAGGGTTAATAAAAAATTACCTGGCATTCTTCTTTAAAAAGTACTTGACGTCAGGATGCAAGGAAAGGGGAAATGTAGGTAAATTAATGTCAGTATTGTTTTGTGTTTTGCTGTTTGAAACCTACGTCCCCTGAAACTGGCCCAAGTATTATATCACTTCTTCATATTACTTGAGGTGAAAGCTCATTACCTACTGCAACAGCCAAAATCCCCAAAGCGGTGTACATACAGATGGAACTTTCGGCTCCTTTTGAGAAAGCAATCTCTCATAAATTATTGCTCAGGATGGTTGGACCTGCCCATGTAATTAAACGTTGGCATTAATATCTCATTCATGAAATGCAAATGCATGAAATCATTTACGGGAACATGTAGAGGGCCCAGTACAGCAGGTTTGAGGAGGTACTAAAATAGCTCCCCTCCTACAAGGAGAATTTCATTGGATGTTATCAGCATCACGGGCAAGTTTTCTTTCCGGCAATTTTATTTTCCAAAATCACCCAGACCTATGGAAAGTGAGAGTGCCTGGGTTGCGTTGCTCCTTAATCTAATCAGATCCTAACTTAATTTTCAGACCTATTCTAGAGAAAAAAAAGCAGCAAATTGATTGCTATCGGCTCACAAACATCCTCCCTTTTTGTCCTAAAGGGAAACACCACTTTCGTTAAAAAAAAAATGAATATATCATATACAATTGTTGCACAAGCCGTTTGTAATTAGATGTTATTAAAAAAATCCTTTCTATTTCAAACTGCAGTAATTTTGTCAACAAATCCAATGCAATATGGCAACTTGGATGCGCTCTGCACACCATTGGTGTATGGAACGTTCCGAGAAATGTCACTTCCTGCTTCTAGGATTGGCTCACTGTTTTTCTAAGATGCCTGAGTAAAATTTGAGGTATCCCTCAACAGAAATTAACAGAAATTTCATTTTCAAAATCCCTTAATAAGAACCTCCTATTGTGAGTGCTCAAACAAAAACAGGCTGGAAGGGATCAGTGGTGCTAGGTTTAAGGCTCCTGTTTGCAGAAGTGCAATATAAAAGGCTAATTGGAAGTTCTGCGCATGACACAAATCATCTGTCAAATTTATCGATCATACAAAAAGCTCCAAAGGATTTCAGCAGCAATAGCCTAAAGGGAATGTCGGTCAGTGATGCCTTTGCCCTAATTGCATTGGTGGCTAGTAATGTTTCCCCTCCCCAATGGTATTAATGGTCAGGGATGTTTTCTCCCCTCCTCCCTAATAGCATTGGTGGCTAGTAATGTTTCCCCTCCCCAATGGTATTAATGGTCAGGGATGTTTTCTCCCCTCCTCCCTAATAGCATTGGTGGCTAGTAATGTTTCCCCTTCCCAATGGTATTAATGGTCAGGGATGTTTTCTCCCCTCCTCCCTAATGGCATTGGTGGTCAGTGATTCCTCCCCAAATGGCATTGGTGGTCAGTGTAGTGATGCTTCCCATCCCTTAAAGTGGGAAACAACAGCAAGGTAATTGTGACTTGCTTGTCTCCACCGTTCTGTCCCGTGCTGCTGCCTGTGCAGTGATGTCGTCTCTGGAACTATGCTCATACTATTAAGCAGAGGATCACTTTTCCCGGCAGTGTGTGCTTAGGTGTGGAGCTGAGCGTTCAGGCATGGAATACAGCCTGGATATGAGGGACACCAAGATTTTGCTGAAATGGTTGGTTGGGAGGTTCAGTGTGTATTTATCTTATGGTCCACAGAGGGCTTCAAAGAAGCATACAGACATTTCAAATAAACCATAAAAGTATATCTACTGACAGTAAGATGTAAAAGGTGCCAAATACAGAGAGTTATAAATAGAGTAGTAAAACTGTACAGTGAAATAGTAAATCTATTCATAAACTGTACATGTCAAACCAAAACTATCTACACCCTAGTTCAAGTATCTAACAAAAAGTACTAATTCATCTACCCACTCAATGAAACTTTGCATAACCTAATCTGGAAATCCGGAGTTTTATTGGCTGAGTGCATGTTCCAATTGATACACTATTATTGGTGTTAAGGATTAACATCGGTAAAGTCTTCCTGACAGTGATGATGGGATGAGGTAACTAGAACAGGGTGGTTCCAGAACTTTTATAACCTACCATCCTGTTCTTGGACATCTGCCTTTCCATGATGATTGGATTATGATGTCTGTGCTACATGTGTGGATATAAATGCTAGGGTATCTTCCTGACAATCATTAGAACTAAACACGTGGATAACCTATGAAACCTCTACTAGCTACCTTAGTGGTATCTCTTACTGTACCCCTCCCCAAACCTATATAGGTGGGGATAGCAACCATTAAATAACATACATCTGTATATAATGCAAAACATATAGCTAAACAACATGCAGTGCAACTAAAAAGCCAATACACCTCATGCTAAAAACCCTTGCTCAACGTCACAAAAAGAAAAGGACAACATATGTCTATTATGCATCTCGAAAATGTATATCTGTAAAAATAAATCACAACTACCGGACCGGTTGTATTTTTCATAAAGACATTTTGCTGGTCATCTGACTAGCTTTCTCAGTTCAGAATTGGTGTTCAATGGTGTTTACCCCCCTAAAGGCATTGGTGGTAGTTTGTCAGTTGTGTTCCACCCCCACAAAAGCCATTGGTGGTCAGGTGGACTTTCTCCCTTCCCCCTAATGGAATTGGTGGTGAGCTATGTTTTTCCCCTAATAGCATTGGTGGTCACCAGTGGATTTTCCCCACTCCCCACCCTTTTAAAAGTATTGGTGGTCAGTGGTATTTTCCCTGGAGTTCAGCTTTAATGTAAAATAAGTGAAATGCAGTGTTTGAACATTTTTGACCATTGTCACCATAATTAAAAATGTGAGTATGTATTAAAGGCTTAGTTTACCTTTTAGACAATATTTCATGTTTTACCATTATTCAGGGGGTAACATGAAACATGATCACATCACTAGTGTGGCTCAGCCCACACAGCCGTGTCATCCATTCACTGATCCTTTGTCAGGATCTTTGAATAGAGAAACGACATGTTCCATCAGCCACCGCGACAGAGAGTTCTGAATGGAATACAAGTGTGGTGACTTCACCACACTTGTAGTCCATTCATGCTTCCTCCTGTCCGTGTTACTGGATGTCCATACCTCGGTAACAATAAATTGTGTATCTAAAGCCGCTTTTATTTCTTCTAATCTCCTGTTCTATCCATGTCTTTCTTTGTGTTCCTGGTCTCCCACTGCTGGTGTTACTCCGATTGTGGGTCTGGTTCAAAGTTCTTACAGGAGCTTTGTGTAGGCCATCATCATATTGGCTATGCCCGATATCAGGGTCTTACCTAAGGTTGCACATTGGGAAGTTTCCTGGAGGAGACTATTGTTTCGTTCTTCATGTTGTATTTAATTATGTGGCCCCAAAACTTGTATGTTATGGTTCTTGTTTCCTTGTAATCTTCAATAAAAAAATGATCTCTATGTAAAGTCAAATTGTGTTTCTTTAGTCTTGGGTACAGTGGTTTAGTGGTTAGAACAACTATCATGTTCTTATTGCAGTTTGTGTTCCTGTTAAGATAGTTCTTGTCCTGGTCACCATTGTCACTGAGACCCAGATTGATGGGTACATCCAAATTTTGACTTGTTACTGGAACAGGAATAGGGGCTGATCTTCAAATGAGGATATCTGTTCTGTTGACCAGTGGCATCACAAGGGGGGTGTGACCCGCACCAGGTGACATTTTGGTGTCAACACCTCTGAAAAGTCGGGCACTTGGTCATTGACCCAGAGCCTGACAGTTGCACGAGAGGGGAGGTGAACTGGCAGCATACCTTATCCCTCTGGGTAAACGTCCCCTCCTCTCTTTGGTTGCATCCATCACCAAGATGGCTGCCGGCAGGTAAGCGCACGTGATGTCATTAGGCATGTGTCATGATGTCATGTGTGCACGATGAAATCACCGTATGCACGATAAACGTCCCAGCAGGGTGTCACCTGGGAAGGCCCCTGCTGGTGACAACTTTGCAAGGGCATTTCCCTCACTTTGGAAAGGTTTCCTTTTGCTACCTGTTGTGTGTACAGGACAGGAAATGAGAGTACATCTCCCACTGATGGCAAAAATACCCAATAGGAGTTTTAACCACCTTTATACTCTATTCATTGTGAAAAACGTTCAGGCTGGAAATATACTGTACTTTGAATAGGCAAATTAGTCACAGAATTTCTGCGGTATTAACCGCTGACACTTCTGTATTTGGCTTAGCCATGTAAGCCTCTATCATCTCTGGTTTGAAAGGGTTAAACTGATTTTTTTTTTAAAGCGCTAACCCTCTTCAGATCATGGAGGAGAAACAAAATCTGGCTTGCTAATAGGAGCCGAGATCGCCATTAGAATGAACGTTATTTTTAGAAATGGAAAAATGGCAATTGCATACATTGTAGTTTCTGGAATCCACTCTCTGAGAAATCATCGATGAGGTTTTTTCTTTGGATGTATTTTTAGAAAAAAAGGAAGCTTTGGGGTGATGCAATTGTTTCAAAATATATTTCAGCTGAGAAAGGAAACTGATCAGTAAGTGTAAAGACAGTGAGATTGCTTGTGCAATAGATACAAGTAAACTTGGAGCTGGAAGTGCAACTTCCTGGTTGTATGACAGCAACAGCTGCAAAGTGATAAGCTGGCCATACACCTTACAATTATCTGCAGAGTTTCTGTGGTCAGATGGAAAAGGCGCAACAGATTCCTTGATCTATGCTAAGCTGTGTGGATGGAGTAATCGCCACCTGGGCCAATCTGTTGCACTTTTTCCATCTGACCACAGAAAATCTGCAGATAATTGTAAAGTGTATGGGCACCTATAGACAGACCGATCTGTTACTTGCTATTAATTTAGCTTGACACACCTGTGCTGCTTTACCTGGAAAAAATAAATATATATATACACACACACTATACTGTATATACTGTGTATATTAATGGTGATCAGCACCTGCTATATAGTTAAAGCCTCTTTCCAGGTAAAAAAAAACCCAAACCTTAAATATGGGTTACCCCTGAAGGGCAAGGGTTAACTGCTTGTTTACAGTATGGTGCAGAGGTATGGTGCAAAGGACTTCTACTTACCTGGGGGTCAGCGCTCACTTCTACCTGATCCCCGCTCCCCTGGGGGTCAAGCGTTCTTCCCTATGCTCCGGCTCGTAGACTGTCCCTCAGCTGCTCCAGGGCCGGATTTACTCTCTCTGCTGCCCCAAAGCCGGGTTCCTCAATTGCCCAAAGCAGGGCTAAATGTAGAAAAAAACTACTCGGTGGCCTTGTGGTAAATCCGGCCCTGAGCTCCTCATATTTAATGCAGGCCTATGGGCCCTGCATTGTACGTGATGATGTCAACGGGTATCTGATCCCCACTCCCCCAGCTCCCCCTGGGTGTTTAGACCAGTCCCCAAAATTACCTTTAGCTCCAGTGATCTAAGGACCCATGACATCATCAAGTACAATGGAGGCTCCGTAGCCCTACATTATACGTGAGGAGGCCTAAGGACAGTCCACAGCTGGAGCAGAGGAGGGAGAAGTGGGGATCAGGCAGGTAAAACAGCTTTTTCCTCTCCCCTAGGATTAAACAAACAGTCAACCCTTCAAGCTGGGGGGGGGAAGACCCACTGCAAGGGAAAGCTTTTCATCTTCTTGGAGTTGGGTTTTAAACCTTCATATTCAGTGTGGTCACGTTTACTGAACAGTAATTAATTAATGTCACATCGAGGAGTAGCTTTAAGTACCTCTAATGTTCCTCTAATTTTCCCAGATGGAACAAGTCATGTGAGGTAGATTTGGAACACTGCCAGGGATGCTGACAACAATAGCAATTAGATCTCTGGCGCATCGTTCAATTACTTTTATCACACTCTGTAATATCAAATTAAGAAATTCCCGGAGGTACTTGCTAACAAGGGTAAGTGGAGCTTTATGATCTGTACCAGGATTGCTATCGGAGATGCCATTACTGACCTCCTTTTTAAAATGGCAGCTACCTGACTGTTATACTGACCCTTGGGCTCTGTGAATCACTGACCCAAAACAATTAGCAGATCAAAGGAGTCTGAGATAGGTAAGAATTACCTATGAAGCAACTGAAGCAACTAATATTTTCAGAAGGAGTGGTCAGCAGTGGTAGCCTCCATGTTTCTCTTATGACAGGTCTCCTTTAAAGTATATCTACACCAGATTGGGGAAGTGGGGATAGAGTAGGGATGGGTAAGAGGACGTGTCAGGTTTTCATTGCTCTCTGTGTCTTGCTAGGGTGTTTCGGTCTCTCTAATTGTCTTTGTGATTAGTGATAAGAAGACCAAATATCTTACAGCTGTTAACGGAACAAGAAATCATCCACTGGGGACACCTTTTTTTGTGTGCTAGAAATGTAGCGATTTTCCCTTACCTTTTCTTCTCACTTCCTGTTTGGCCCTCAGGACAGGAAGTAAAAGAGAATCTCTGGAAGGCAGACAGAAATAAAAACCTAATTAAATGTAGAACTGAAGCACCAGAATGTGATATTCATGTCCAAATACAAGCAGCCTTAAACCAGCTGCTGACGGATGCTATGCAAACTCACATATAGGTGACTATGGGTTTGACCTAAACCCAAGCTGTTTGCAGTTTGATGAAGCGGCAAATGATTTGGGCAGCCCACACACCGAACCTCCTGCTGTGGCCTACCCAGGGCCGTCCCTATAATGTTGCCTCAGACATTTCCTAGGATCACATGGATTTCCCAGCCAATCAGCATCGAGCCAGCCGAACAACCTGCTGTTCACGTATGCAAACATGTGACATATGCAAATATGTCTTTGTTTGTAGAAGTCCAAATTCAGAACCACCATAAAGGTTTATTAGCAAACCCCTGTAGTAAGTAATTACTGAAATTGTTATTAAAGCTGATCCAAGACAGCCGGCTGCTCGGCCGGCTCAACACTGATTGGCTAGGAAGCCGACTTCCCAGCCATTCAGCATGGGGCCGGCCAAACAGCATGGAGGCGGCTTCCCGTGCAATCAGGAAGCTGGGCGGCGAGTCATTATCCAGCGCCTGACTTCCTGATTGCCTGGGAAGCCGGCTCCATGTTGCACTACGGCACTGCCGGTCAGAGGAAATTTTCCTCTGACTGGAAGTTCCAGTATCGGGGAAGGTATCGGAGCATTTGGGCGAAACCGATTAATCGCCCAAATACTCGGTATTGGCACCAATACAGATTCTAGTATCGGTATTGGTGCATCCCTAGTGAAAATTGATACCAGAGTATTGGATGATAACAATAACACACAAAATAAACATATAAAGGATCTTCAGGGTTCCAGAGTTGTTCTGGATCCTCTCTTCTAAGCAACAAAAAACTGACAGGCGTTCTAACTCTCCCTCACTCGATCCAAAACTAATATAAAGCTTCAGATACACTTTAAAGAATAACTAAAGTCTTGCAGTGAAAAAACTTCTAGAAGATTGAACTTTTTTGGTAGAAGAGACTTGCAAAGTCTCTTTTGCACTCTGCAGTGCACTTCCTGGTTCATTCTCAGCATGTCAAAAATAGAGCTGGGTCCCAGGGATGATGTAACTCCTGCATGCAATATCAGCGGTCACCCAATAACCCAAAAGGAGTAACACCAGGGCTGGAAGAAGATGGCAGCCGGGGGGGTTTGGTGTTAAGTTGTGGTGACTGGAAACTGGAACTGTCATTGCTGGAGGAGGGCATATTATGAGGATATTGTGCCATCATTATTACAAGCTTCCACTCAGTGGAATTTAGTTCTGCTTTATGACTAAGTATGATTGTCCCTTGGCATGGTGCATATTATAATATTATTATTATTATATGGGATACATATAGTACCAATAGTTTATGCAGCACTTTACAAAATAAAGTGAGACAATTAGACAAGTGCACAGCAACAAATATTTTTTTCTGACGAAACAAATGAAAACGAAACTTTTTTCCATTCGTTTCATCAAAGAAAACACATGTTTCTGCTGTTTCGGAGGCAACGAGCCTCTGAATCCGAAACCGCACACTGAAAATGCTCGGGCGCCGCCATCTTTCAGTGTATCTTGGTATACGCCAAGATGGCGGCGCACATATGTTTTGGCGCCGCCATCTTAGTGTATACAAATATGTACTCAAAGATGGCGGTGAATGAACTGTTGGCCCATATGGCCACCGCTCGTTTAGAGTGTGACGTCACACAGAAAATGCAGAACGAGCGGCGGCCATTACGGTCGCCGATGCGTTCTACGCCTGCGTGCCGTCGTCTTTGAGTGTATCTTGGTATACACCAAGATGGCCGCCATCTTGGTTTATACCAAGAGATAATCAAAAAATGGCGGCACGCATGCACAGAATGCGCCGGTGGACAACATGGCCGTTGCGAGTTCTGCAAACAAATTTATGTATGCCCCGAATATAGTTTTAGTATATTCGAGCATATAATAAATTTGTTATTTCAGATTCGGACGAACCGCTGAATTAACTGAATTTCGTTGATTTACAGGTTCATGCAAACGCACATGTCTAGAGACAATACAGATACAATAGAATAAGAGACAAGAGGTATAGGAGGGTCCTGCTCGTGAGAGCTTACAAACTAAAAGGTAACGGCACGTGATACAAAAGATAATAACTGTGGGAGATGGGCTGATGTGGGAAGTAGAAGTTCAGTTGTTTGGTAGAGGCAGGATAGACTTCCCTGAAGAGATTAGCTTTTTATGGATTGCCTAAGGCTAGGTTCACACCTAGGCGACACTTCACCACGTGGTAATCGTGCACGATTCCGTGCGGATTGCCACGGGGTTAGAAGTCACCAAGGTGTGAACCAATCGCGCTGTGGGTGCTATTTTCTAAAGGCACCCCAGTTGCGCCGGGCAGATCGCGCAGTTTCCTGCCTAAAACAGCCGCGCATCGTGTATCGCAAAAAGAAGGTACTTGTACCTTTTTTCTGCGTGGATGTCACCTCATTGAAATGCAGGTGCGAACCTAGCCTAAAGGTAGACAGAGCAGAAGATAACTGATCAGATTTGGGCAGGGAGTTCTAGAGAATAGGAGAAGCTCTAGAGAAGATCAGGAGGCGAACTTGGGATCCAATGCATCATCAATATGAGGAAGTCTAACATGTTCCAGTTGATCATGTTATGACAGAATATTTGTCACATCCGTGGAACCCTGAAAAAGCTATTTTTTACATTAGATTATAAATCATAGAGATGAGTATTTAAAAAAAAAAGAGAAGAAGTGACTCACAGGATTCTCTTCAAGGAATGTTCCTAGATTACACATACTGTATTACAGATTTCACACCAAAAAACAATCCAGGCGCTTGTAGATACTTGTTCCTCCCAGTGTGATCTCATACATGTTGTCACCTATGAAGCCGATGTCAGGGCTGGCTGTCATCTCTGGAAACTGCAGGCACAGCAGCTTTTTAGACCCTAGGCACCACCCCTCTCGTAGGATCTCCTCTTTCACGCAGAATATTTTCTCAATTTACTGCTCCTAACCTGACTTGACAATGTGTACAGTAAATAGATTGACCTATTGCTATTCACGAAAGTGAAAACAAAAAAAGTGTAACCAATAACTATACAGGGAAAAGATGTCCCTTTGCCTCTGTCAGCACACACATGCCTTCTGTGCCTAGTGATAATGGCTGGCCACACTGCAATCTGTACACTACATTGGCATAGTTGGTAAAAGGGGTGGGGCTTAGATGAAGTGGCAGGGCTTTAGAGTAGCACAAATTCTGTTATGATTTTTTTGGAGTTCAGCTTCAATGATGACAGTGGCACTTACACGAATGAAGTGCACACTTCATTGATGGATCTGTGCGTGCAGGAGGAGCCTGCACTGGTAAAGTTCAGGGTAAGAAGAGCTGCCACTGTAATGCAATTGAATTATTTATTATTGATGCAACTATGTATTATTAATGCAATTAATTAAATTTGTCTTAACAAGTGCCATTAGTTGCAGGTCTCCGGGGTTTGCTGCACAGGGGTTCCAGGGATGTGGCTGGTGCCTCAACATGCCACCATGACTTACTACTACAATGCAACAGGAAGAATGGTGCCACTCATAATGGTCCAAGCAAGTTCAGGGGTTTTGGAAATTGAGAGCAAAAATGTCACTGCTGGAATCCCCAAGAGATATGACAAACTGTTGGGAGGGTCAACCAAGTGATATCTAACAAAAAACAAAACTTCACTTTGCTGTGGACTATCCCTTTGCCGACCAGAACAACTTTTTGCATTTTGGAGAATAACAAGGTTACATTTACAATCATTTACAAATTCTGTAGAACTACATAGTCTAAATGTCGTAATTTAAGCAGGCTCTCACCGTCATCTCTTCTGGTGGGCCACAGATACTCCAGTTTGACACTTGGCATGCATTAGTAGAATGGTGGTATAGCTCCAGGCAGTATATACAGTATCTGCACCTACTGGACATGGGTGCTAGAGCAAGTCGCGGGATCTATCTTTTCCCCAAATATCCGGGAACGTGTAGAGCTACATAGTCTAAATGTCGTAATTTGAGCAGGCCCTCACCGTCATCTCTTCTGGTGGGCCACAGGTACTCCAGTTTGACACTTGGCATGCATTAGGAGAATGGTGGTATAGCTCCAGGCAGTATATACCTGCACCTACCGGACATGGGTGCTAGAGCAAGTCTCGGGATCTGTCTCTTCTCCAAATATCCAGGAACTTGTAGAGCTACATAGTCTAAATGTCGTAATTTGAGCAGGCCCTCACAGTCCTCTCCTCTGGTGGGCCACAGGTACTCTAGTTCGACACTTGGGATGCATTAGTAGAATGATGGTATCACTCCAGGCAGTATCTATCTGCACCTACCGTTAGAGCAAGTCTCTGCATCGTTCTCCTCCCCAAATATCCAGAAACCTTCCAACAAATTGCACATTGCTGACCTCCTGGAATGTACTACATTGGAAAGGAGACAGAACCATGAAGCAAGCGGGTTGGTCTGAAAGTGAGCATAGAGGCATTGTCTGGACTGTTAGATGTCCTCAGCAATTGAATCTGAATGTCATGTAAGTCCTCACTGTTGGCCACATGATGTCTCCAATATTCTTTCCTTTTCTGATTTCTCATACAGGCCTGTCTCATGACATAATCTACAATGGGATAATCATAATTATTTCCCCACAATACAGATGATTCCTGCACTATGTTGGTGAACCTTCTTTTCTACTTGTTTTCCAGCTGTTGATGCTTTCCCAAGCTATTAAATACGTCTACAGTCACAAGAAATGTATTTCCTAGATTGTGGCGATCTTTTCAAGGCAGAACATTATCGCTTCACTAATTGATGAACCCCTCCTGATCTTTTTACAGACACTTTCTAGTGGAGACACAGAACGCTTTGTATACAAATTAACCTGCATGGGCTTTTCATTTGGGAAAGTAGAAATCGCAGCATGCCGAGCCAGATTCATACTTCTTTCTTATTACCCAGAGAGACAGCTCTGACCTGTAGATCTGTTTTTTAACCTACCCCTGGTGTGAATTAAATAATCTAAAATATCATTACCTCCACCTAGATTCCATTTCCTGCATGTAACGCTCCCAGTGACCCTGAACTTTCCATTATGGACAGAAATTCCATCAACACACCGGGTGCAATATCCCTGCTGGTCATCGGGCACAAATGTATTATTGAGAGTGGCGATTGGATCAGGGCTTGTGGTTTTAACTAATGATATACTGTAAGCTTACTAATTGTGACAGTGCAAATAAACATTTATTCTATCTATCTATCTATCTATCTATCTATCTATCTATCTATCTATCTATCTATCTATCTGTGACACGCTATTGGATGATTAAACCTGTTGTCATCTCCCCAGAACCAAAATATGAGTTTGGTATAGACAGCCCCTTTAAAAAGCCAAGGCAATTTTTGCTAATAGGTTTCTTTTTAATATCTATCTATCTATCTATCTATCTATCTATCTATCTATCTATCTATCTATCTATCTATCTATCTATCTATCTATCTATTATCTATCATCTATCTATATACAGGCAGTCCCCGGGTTACAAGCATCCGACTTACATACAACCCCTACTTACAAACGGAGGCTATTACTGTACAGCAGGGGGTCCCATGCTGCAGCCAAAGTGTACCGCGCAGCAGTAGTTGTAATGCTACTGCGCTCGTACCGACGAGGGGTGCCCGCCGTTTTGGGTCTGGTTCGCAGTACTGTACGTAGATTACAGGAAGTTGGCTCCTGTTAGACATGCAGACAAGGGGTGCCCGCCTCTTCTTCCGGGTCACTGTGAGCTTTTTACTGCGGTCTGTATCCTCATTAGAAAGATTTAATCTCACTTCCTGTCCTTGAGACAACAGGAAGTGAGAGGAAATCTACCCCTATGAAGGATAATTCACTCCTGTAAGAGTCATCATGGGAAAAAGGTGACTCCACTGAAGCTTTATCACCAATCCTTGTTTCCACGACAACCCACAATTTTCAAAATCCAATTGTCACCGGGACAGAAAGTGAGGTGAAATTTTCGGAACAGGGGAACACACAGCAAAACAACATTACAGGGGGTTAACCCTTCCCTATGCTATCCAAAATGAAAATAAAAATTTTGGCTGGAGTTACACTTAAAAAAATGCACATGTTCCAACTTACATACGAATTCAACTTAAGAACAAACCTACAGTCCCTATCTTGTTCATAACCCGGGGACTGCCTGTATCTATCTGGATGATTGGGTTCTCCGTTTCCATGGATTCACTGTGAATCCTGTGTGTCCGAGGTTAGCAGGCCCAGCAAATTGATGCTGAAATTGGCCATAGTAACCATAACACATTGTCTGGCGTTGAATTTAGGTCAGCTGACTTAAAGGGACCAATAAGGAAGGTTTGAATAAGTCATCCCTCTCACTATAAAAGGAGAGGCCACAGCAGCCGTACTGACTGTATGACATTATGTCCTTTAGCTGTGATAGGGATAGCATAGTGAATTCATAGGGAGAGCTTAGTGTAGGGCTTGTAGAGACCCTTACTGAATGCCATGTAGGTGGCAAAATGCTGTGTATCTTAGAGAATTGAAGAGTGAGGGGGAAGGTTTGTTAAATTTTTCCTTCATTTGTTACATGTCAATGCTACTGATGTCTTGCAGCCTCTTTACAGCTTGTCCCTGTCCACATACACCACAGTGGTAACAGGTTGCATGTGTGTTTTCCTCACCACCAGCACCCTAACCCTCCTACTCCTTGTATTCCATGTAGACATGAGATTTCATTCTCACTGTGTTTCTCAGAATTGCAAACCCTTGAAAAAGTTAATTAGGATGGCACGGTGTTTAATACCACTTTCCCATTCTCTACACAGAGTTTTTGGTTTTGTCAGACCTTACTATTGTCAGTCTTTCTGTCTCTCTATCTGTCTGTCATCTATATAATATCTAACGTAATCTAAAATAATCTAAATAGTCCAATATAAATAAATCTACTTTCTATAACTGCTTCATGAATAATATTCTTTATGCAATGCTATCCTTGCCGACAGAAGATAAAACAACTATCTGACACAATCATTGTTACAGACTGGAGTGTAGCCTTCTGTGCCGAGTTACTGCTTCCCAGACCCATGTCTATGATCAATGAAATCATATCATGCTCTGCTGCTGCCATCTAGTGTGAAGAGTTGAACTAGCTCCCTTCATGGGCGGTGTGCACAGGTTCAGCCAGAAGCAAAAACACAAAAGTAGAGGGCGACTACATAGGAGGTTTCATTTATTTTATAGGCCAGCTGGGCACATTAAAAGGAAAGTGCTGCTTTGTAACTGCGCAACATTTTCTTTGTTGCAATGCCGCACTTTATTTGTTATATAATAGTGGTTAGTTGAGTCATATTGTCACAAGCGTGTTAAGGGTTACATTAATTTAACTTGATATGCAGGCAGTTGTTAGCACATTTTTCGACTATATAAAAATGTAGCATTCTTTCATAAAATGTTACCGGCATTCAGAGTTCTCAACCCTGCTGCCTGCCAAGAGAGAACGTATCTGTAAATTGGCACCAGAGCGGGATTAAGGGCCGTGCCACAATAGCGATCCTGTCATTTTCAGCAATTTGCTGTCAATAGTCAGCTTGCCTACCCCGATGGCCTCACTTCCTCACCAGCTCAAATGCTGCAGAATCTCACTTAGCACTGAGGTAGCAGCACCTCAGTTACATCTCCCTGATTCTGCCAGCAAGGTAGTGACGCTACATTAGTAGATAAGTGTGAGTTTCCCACAGTGGCAGGATCGCTAGTGTGACATGGGACCTAATGCAATGTGGGGTCCTGATCCGATTAAGATCTATGCTCCTCAATTCCTGTTTTCTAAGACACTGACAGCCTTGCAATGTCTTAGGATTGTTATGGTGAGCTCACCTGCATCCTAGTAAACAAATACGCTGTTTGGCTCAGCCACCAGTTAACCAAAAACGCTTTGTGGGTCACACATTGTTATTGGCCGTTGGGATGCTGGGGGACCTACAGTGTCATTGGTTGTTATGGTGTGCCCCCCTGCATCCTACAACCAATGATGCTGCTGGTGTCCTAGCAACCAATGATGCTGTGCGGGTCATTGGTTGCTAGGTGTGCCAGTGACCCTGTGTGGGCCAGTCGCTAGTGTCCTAGCAACAAATGATGCGGAACTGGTGACACAGCATCACCCTTTGCTAGGAAACTGGGAGGTTCTGTGCGTCAAGTGAGCTGATCGAATCATTTACCCATTCACCAAACTATGAACAGCTTGGCTTCAGGTTGAACTCATGGTCATACCGATTATACTTTCTTTAAAATAACTAGTACTATGCCTGAAGGTGTCATTAGAAAAGAATATCAGCTATTTGGCAGCTATGAATAAAACAGTTGGACCATCAATGCAATAATAGGAGTTTATTCTTTATTACTGCAGTTTGCACATGACATGCTTTGGATTTTTCAGGTCCTCCATTGTAACAATTAGCGGAATGATTAAAGATCGACGTAGAATGGCGGTTCCCAACATTAATAAATTATGAATATTTGCAATATCAGGGTACCCTGATGTACCCTTGTCACGAGCCAGCCAAGAGTGGGTAGGTCTGGATCATATTTTCATAAACATTTTGAAAATCACAGTACAGGTCTATTTTGGCCCAGCGAGGGCTATTTTAAGTATACAATGCATGTTAACAGTACCATGTTGGAGGAAGACCAAATGTTTAATATTGTATACCTTCTCAGCAGGGATCCGTTTAGTTTCTATGCGTGTTCTCACTAGAGACGACCAAAAGAAGTCACCCGCACTCCAAGGTCCAATGTGTTGACCACCTCTTTTATTCAGACATTATACAGACATGGCGGCACAGTGTAAAAGCCACCAATCTATTTTATGGGATTCTGGTCAGGAGTGCTGTGGATTACACATTACTGATGACTCACTGGACACCAGTCTACACATCTGAATGCCAGTTAGCACAGTCCGGGAGTGATGTTTCCACCTGGACTCTAGGACAGATGTGTACACTTCAATCCTTGAGAACTCTGGAAAGGAATCCTTAGGCTGAGTTCACACCTAGGCGTATTGAATATGCGCGTTTGTCGTGTTTCCGAGGGCTACTTGGCTGTATCCCAATGGAAACGCGCGACCAAAACGCCCCAAAGAAGTACATGTACTTCTTTGGGCATAGGCCGTTTTGTAGTGCGTTCAGACGGGCTGAAATATGCCCAGCTGTGAACCATACCCATAGGAAACAATGGGATTTCGGGGTTTGAGTGTTTTGCAGAGCGTTCCAACGCGCTACAAAACGCCTAGGTGTGAACGGGGCCTGAGGATTCTGGAAGGAGGATCTAAAGTTTAATTTGTACACCTTCTCAGCAGGGATCCTTTTAGATCCTAGATGTGTTCTTACTGGACACCAGTCTACACATTTAAATCACAGGTAGCACAGTCTAGGGGTGGTGTTCCCACCTGGTCTCTGACACAAATATGAGAATTTCAATCCTTGAGAATTCTGAAAAGGAATTCTTGAGGATTCTAGAAGGAAGATCAAAAGTTTAAATTGGAAACCATCTCAGCAGGGATTGTTTTATATCCTAGGTGTGCTGTTACTGGACACCAGTCTACACATTTAAATCACAGTTAGCACAGTCTAGAGGTAGCTTTCCTGCCTGGTCTCTAGGTAAAGAAAAGTCACTAGCACTCAAACGTAAATACAAGTCAATATTTATTGACTACTAAGTACCACATCATCACAGGCAACACCCACCTGGTCTCTGGCACAAATATGAGAATTTCAATCCTTGAGAATTCTGAAAACTTTACTAACTCATAATTCCCATCCTGTGCAGGACACAATTCTAAAACTTACTGCAAGAGCCTGGTTTTGTAGAGGTGAGATGTCCAAATGTTCCAGCCTTATGGTAGAATGTAGGAGAGTATTCATAATTTGGGTCTTTTTATGTTGGCACTGGTTCTTCTAGATGTAAAGCAACACTGGTTGGTCTCTGCTAATAGCAGAACAACACTCCCGGCCGTTATTCTTACTTTGGCATTCATAATTTATAACCCAGCACAGGTATGACTTTTTGAAGGTTCTGATCACCCAAATCCCACTTGTGCTAATTAGGTAAGATGCAGCAACCAGACCCTTTTTATCGAATTAGAGAGGTTGGGAGGGTGACCACTCTTAGTTATAAAGTTGTGATCGGCTTTCAGATCTTGTTGATATCTGAGGAGTTCCATCTATGCTGGGGGGTATGATCCACGTATGTTCTATTCAACCCCGAAGCAGGAGAAAGTAGAGGTGAATTATTTTATTTAGTTTGGACAGAGTTAAATAGGGTTATAACCCCAGAAGGTTTTCTCGCTATCGGTGTCCCATTGGGGAGAGTTCCCTTCACTTCCTGTCAAATAGCCACATCAGGAAGTGAGAGGAAATCCCGCCAAAGAGAGGTAAATAAATGCTGGTCAGCAGGGATTTTCTTCAGTGATAACGATCACCAGGCCACATAGAGACGGTGAATCTCCCTAACGAGGACACGGACAGCAATAAAATCCTGACATGTGATCTAATCCTTCTCCACTCTATACAAAACAAACAAAAAAAAAGTTTTGGCTTCGGTTGCATTTGAACTTTTCTGTTATCTCCTATTTCTATTACTGTTTGCTCATGTGTGTCTTCCATTTTAACTTCTGATTTCTTTTGTTCTAGCTTTTTGTACCATTTCTCTGCGCTGCCAGTCTGGGGATATTAAATACAAAATGTATAATCTGGTTTTTGATTGCCCTAAAGAACACAAAAACCTGAAGAGACTGTGGGTGAGTGTTTGCACTAACTCTATAGGTGATATCGCCTGGTTTGGTTATCCTGTGACTGCTGGTGAGAGCGGTGTGTGGTTTGTGGAAGCCTGCGTGCCAGTCTGCTTGAGTGCAGAGTTTCCTGGCTGGGTCAGGAGCAAGGTTCCTGTAAGTTATGAGTGCTGGCAGCTTAGATATTAGAGTGTATGTGTGTGCTGCTTTCAGTTGTTTCCTGTGTCTGGATTGTGGCTGGATCGTGACACCCTTGTTGTGGGTTTGCTTTATTTTATCATTTTAACTTCATGCATGCTAAGTAATGTGTAAGTGTAGCACTTGCAGGTATTTACTACCTCTCACAAAGATCACTGTACTCTGCCCGAGGACAGCACCATCTTTGTTCTGGCAGGATACAGGGCCAAGATCTACTTCTCTACTTGGGCTGAGATGCTGCATTATGTAAATCCTTCACACATGTCTGATACATATCAGCCCCTACTGCAGACTTACCTTGTCACTTGCTACAAAGTTTCAATGTTCAGTCTGATCACTGGGGGAGAGGGGACAGAGAAAAAGCTTCCGCCTGCCTGCAGCGGACTGATGGCATCATCTCAACCTAGGCAAAGTCATCAAAGTAGTGAGTCACCTGTGTGTGGGTGTATGTGGGTGGGGGGGGGGATGGGGGTTTTTTTTGAAGACCTTTTAAATTTATAAAAATTGTTTTATTACAAATGCACCAATCATGATGGAAAATTCAGTTGGATTCAAGCTTTTTTCATTGTAGGATCGAATCAATCAATAACTACCGATTTGGGATGCACCGATACTAGTATCAGTGCCGATACCGAGTATTTGAGCGAGTAGTCACCCAAATGCTCCGATACCTTCCCTGATACTGGAACTTCCAGTGAGAGGGAGATTTCCTCTGACCGGCAGTGCCACGAGGGAACATGGAGCCGGCTTCCCGGCCAATCAGCATCGTGCCAGCCAAACAGCATGAAGCCGGCTTTTCAAGATACCAGAACTTCCGGTCAAAGGGAGATTTCCTCTGACCTGCAGTGCCGCGAGGGAACATGGAGGCGGCTTCCCTGCCAATCAGGAAGCTGGGCAACGGGTAATGACTCGCCACCTGGCTTCCTTATTGGTCGGGAAGCAGGCTCCATGCTGATTGGCTGGGAAGCCGTTTTCCTGGGCAATCAAGAAGCTGGGTGGCGTGTATTGACACGCTGCCCGGGTTTCCTGATTGCCCGGGAAGCCAGCTACATGCTAGCGCAAGTACCAGTATCGGTACTCGAAAGATAAATATCGGTACTCTTGATACTGAAAAACCAGTATCTGTGCATCTCTACTACCAATAATCAATTGTTAGTTTGCTGTTACGCTTACCGCCAACAAGAACCAATGGCCAACATTGAGTTCAGCTCAATATGTAAAGAGAACCTGCCACTTTGCCCATTCAAAGCAAAGTAACAGGTCCTCTTGACAGCGAAAGTCCGCTGATACTCACCTTGGCCATGTTCCCCATGCTGCTTTGTTTGTCCGTCAGATTCCTTGGAAGTTCCCAATGCTACTACGTATAGGAAGAATTTTACCTTCTTGTCCCAGAATGCAGTGCTTGGCTATCATCGGCCAATTGCTAGGCCCACAAGCTGTCACATGGAGGAGGAGAGATCATTAACCCTGCGTAAGCATTAACATTGATGCAGGGCTTAGCCTCAGGACTTAGTTTCAGGGTTTAGGAAAAGTGAGTATCACTGAGTTTAACAGTTGCATTTTCAAGAGAACTTGTTACTTTCCCTGATTTGGCAAAGTAACAGGTCCTCTTTAAAGAGCCACGCTTAGCCCATTCTCTGATATACAAATGACCTCTGCACACATCTGTGTATGGACTACAAAAGTCATATTACGGAGCAGCAAATATGAATACGAAAGTTTGTCATAATAACTTCCAGCAGGAATGTCCCTTTACTGAGGCAGCCTGAGGTGGTTGCCACAGGAGGCAGCTCTCATTGGGTCACATGGGGACCCAGCAGGGCCATCCCTATGATGAGGCAGCCTGAGACAGCATCTCATTGGGTCATGAAGGGACACACCTGCCGCCCCCTTGCCAACCAGAGCTTCCCAGGTTGCTAAGAGCTTTTAGCAACCTGGGACACTCTGGCCGGCGTCCCGCCCAGCTCAATGACATCACTGTTTGCCAGGAGCTAAGTGGGACGCTCTGGCTGGCGCCCGGCCCAGCTCAATGACATCACTGTTTGCCAGGAGCTGAGTGGGACGCTCTGGCTGGCGTCCGGCCCAGCTCTTGGCAACCAGTGATGTCAGTGACCTGGGCAGGACGCTGGGCAGAGGTACTGTGCAGCTCCCAATTGCTTCCCTAGTGCACCACCAGCACCACCATAAGCCCCGCCCCCTGCCTCAGGCGTAGAAGAGTGAAGGGACGCCCCTGACTTCCAAGCAAATGGTATAATAATATCTAAAAAATGACTTTACACAAAAAATAAAACTTCAGATTCCCTTTAACATTATGAGAAAACATTTTATTCATATCATTTTATTTTAGAAATTACAGCTGTTCAGTTAAAACAGATCAGTAGAAAATATAAAAACATTAACAGACTTCATATTTATAATATTTTTCATGTTTTACATTATATATTTTTTTCTTTTCATGAAATTCCCCTCCTCTTTGCCTCTTGAGAACACTGTCCATGATAAAGCATAAACATGCCTGAAAATATTTCACGTAGTACTTGTAGCTATTTTTTTGGCAGCCATGACTACATCCATCACAAAACTATAAATAAACTTTAAATATTATTACATAAATAATGATTTAGCCTCACATTTGTAAATATCACTAAAGAAAAAATATAACACATTCAGATTTAGTGCAAATATAGTGTGTCATACATTTTTTAACTATATAGAAAAACAAAATATATAGGTAGCTTATGATCTCTTTTTTTTAAAGGGACTCTGTCACCTTTTAAAAAAAAAATAAAAATAAAAAACATCCAGCAAAAAAAAAAATAGACTGTCTACACTCACCTGCTGCCTGTTCCTGGAATCTTTGACCGAATATTTTTTATATCTGACATACTTCCAGGTGTGTCCGATGGCTGTATTCCCCTGCCACGTGCTGTGGTTTGATCTGCTGGCCCCTACATCATAAGGGGTGTTGAAAAGAACCACCTTGGCCAGTGGGGGACACAGCCATCTGATAACCTTCTGGTTGTGCAGATTTATTTTGGCATCTCAGGATTCGCGGAAATGGGCAGCAGGATTGGTGATTATAAATGCTTCTCGTCTTGCAGGATTTTTAAAAATCTTATTTAGAAAAACCAAAACAGGGTCACTTTAATATTCATAAATACAGTACAGAAAAATATAAAAATGTAGAACACCGTGTAAAATATTAGTCATTTTTCGATAATAATAGTGAGTTTGTAGGTTTGAAATTCAAAACAAGACATACGTACGGGGGCTGCCATTGCTGACCTCCTTTTAAAAATGGAGGTTTCCTGGTTGTCTCCGTCTTCGCTACCTTTCGATACTGAGCTGAAACAAGCCCTTGTATCAGAGTGAAATGGAAACTCTTAATCTACATACTTGTGCAATGACTACCAGGAAAGAAGAGGTCGGCAATGGCGGCCTCCATATTGCTTTACTTTAGGTTTCCTTGAAGGTAAACCATCCTGCTTGTTAATCTTTTTTTTAATTTCAATTTTCTTTTTATTGTTATTATTTTTTTCCATCACCTACGTAAAATGATTACTTTATAAATAAATATTTATTACAGAATATTACTGAGTATTTCTCTAACATTTAGTTTAGAGTAACTACTAGGCTTACTAGTGAGAAATCCCAGCACTGCCTTTTCCACTTGTTGACTGCTTCTATCTAATTAAACATACATGTCAGGTAGAAGACAACAAGGGGGATGCGTCCCTCCTCTGACTTGCTCAGCTGTGTTTGTTTCATGAATAGCCCTGTACAGCAGGAGGATAAATGACACGGGCTATTTAGAACATATACAAATAAAAAAATCACTGCAGAAATGCAAGGGTGTTTCAGAGTTGCAATAGTTTGTGACCAATGCATGCCTTTAAAAAAGAAATATTAAACAAAACACATTTCTTTATAGGCACCATGTTAGCGCCCTAAAGAAATCCAAATACCAGCAATCGTCCAAGTATTGTGTAAGAGTCCAGTATCACTGTTGGGTCCTGTAGTGACATAAAGCGCCGGATTAACTCTCTCTTCTGCCCCAAGGCCAGGTACCTCAACGCTCCCCCATGTATGCAGGCTGCATACAAGTGATCTCGGCGACATCGCCAAGATCACTTGTACAAAACAAGCGGCGGCTCCCCCGCTGTACATTCAGCCCCGCTTGCCCAAAGCAGGGCTAAATGTAGAAAACAGCTACCCGCCCAATGCCCAGAACTGCATGCCCCGTGTGTCGGGAGATAGGAATTGCACACCTCTGCTGCCCCTCTACTTCCTGCTGTCCCGAGGCCAGGTCTTGGTTGGCCTTGTAGGAAATCTGGCCCTGGTGGTGGGGGACTCAACGCTCCCGGGAGTTTGGAATGTCGAAGTCACTGATGGAAGCTGCAGCTCTGGACCACAAGGGTGGGAGGACACATGGGTCACTAGACAGATGAGTATCACAGCTCTTCTCTTGCAGGTTACTGATATCTGGATTTGTTTAGGGACCTGACAGAGTCCCTTTAGACAGCAGCTTAAGTACATAGAGAGTCCTGCATAATTATTGTAAACAGCGCAGTTCTCATCAGTGTATTTTAGCTCAGTGTGCTTTTAAATCTTGCTTGCTCACAGCAGCTGAATAATACAGCTTGTACTGTATATAGAATACATTATGTGTACAGGACATCCTCCCCCTGGAAGATGCAAGCAGAAGCCATATGAAAAATGCAACAAAACACATCACATTCACACACATTGAAAACCGCACTTAAAAATGCAGTGCGTTTTCTTAGGTGGTGAACTGTGAATGGAATACATTCATGGAAACGAGTAGTAAATATTCTATGAGAAGCTTTCACAACTGTAAATATTTTAAATATTTCAACTACAGTGAGCAACAGTAGATGCCTATACACAGCTCATATCCTGCCCAGTAATGTCATTGTAATGAAGGGAAGAAAGTCTGTCTGTGGTTTAAAGTGATCCTTTCCTTAAAGACATATGGGATCTGCCACTGCTAGCCTAGTTAAAAAAATTCAGTTTTTCTGCCTCTCTGGCATAAGTACTTGCTGAGCCCTAATTTTGGAAATCAGAAGGTCAGAGTAAAGTCTGGGGTACTTATCTGCATTCAGCATGCAGCTCAAAGTATTAAAGCCAGGGGAACCTGGAGGTTGCTGTAACAATTGCTGTAACTATTTAGAAAAGTGCTATCAGAAGTTAGAATTTATTGATTTGTCTTTGACTGAAAGCCCATTTTAAACTCCATCAAAGACTACAACACTGCTGTGTGTTTCTCTACAGAATGAACAGCGTTGTCACCCTATTACAGGAAGTGGAAAAATAACCCATCTATCAGCAGGAATTACAGGTAAAAGAACTCAGTTGCAGGGGTGAATCAAAAATACAAAAACTGCTGCGTAAATGCTATTAACAGACTTTATCCTAAATGTCATTTTTGATTTTACCCATACTGCTTAACTGAGGGAACTCTGATTTTAGCGTAGTTGCCCTGCAGTCCCTCCCCCAGTTACAAAGCATACAAGCCAAAGTAGGTGGCTCCATCTAGGCCCAACAGGTAGGACATTTCTGAAGTGTGGGTGTACAGCTTATCTCCCTTTTCCAGTTGAAACACTCCTCCTTGGAAGATGGACTTCCTCCATCCCAGGCCTAATTGCCCATTTGTGGACTGGCCTGCTTTTTTCTCCTCGCAGACCGTCTTCTGCGCATGGAGCAGTTGTATCGGGGCTTCCTGCCGTATGGATTTCAGGATCACAGCATGAGAAAGGAGGAAGGATGTCAATTTAGGGCAAGTTACAACTTCAAAAGTGACCTGGGTGTAGACAAAGTAAAGGCCCTTCTGGTTGATGTGCACCTCATTGTTAATTAGTGACAGATTCCCGTTGATAAACGTGCTTTCCGTATTATTGGTCCAGATCAGAACTCCATTAATGGGTGTGGTAGCTAAAGAGGAAACAAAAATTGTAATTGTTGGTAAATTTAACAAACACGAATCAAAACTCAGACAGACAGGGCAGTCATCGTAGAAGAGGGAAGAGGAGGGAGAAGGAGGGGTATAAAGAGGAAGAGGAAGGGTCAGGGGTGAGGAAAACGAAGGGGGTCAAGGAAAAAGAGAAAGGCGGTGAGGGATGGAGAGGAGGATGGTAGTGTAGAAAGATGGGGTACTTGAGGAATTAGAAGACAGGAATGCGGGAGAAGAAGGAGGGGTGGGGTGAGGAAGAAGAGGGGGTGGGGGTGTTCTATCAAAGATTATGACTGGGTTGGAATGTGTGACCGGTCACGTGGTCACACATTTTAACGTAACCACGCCCACTTTTTCGGCGGTTGAATATGTGACTGGCAAAAGGTGAAGAATCCCAAAGCTTTCTCAGCTATTTTAGAGCAGATCAGCATCGCAGATGGTATGTGCAGGAGAACCGATCTGCCCTGGAACAGCTGACCGGTCCTGAAATGTCACTTCTATCTGACTCTGTGGAATGTGAGATCCCACTCACAAAGTCGGATAGAAGTGACAGTTCAGGACCGATCAGCTGTTTCAGGACAGATCGGTTCTCCTGCACATACGATCTGCGATGCCGCTCTGCCCTGGAACAGCTGAGAAAGCGTTGGAATTCTTCATCTTTTGTCGGTCACATATGCCACACATTCTAACGCAGTCACAAAATTTGATAGAACACGGGATATGGAGAAAGGCTGCGGGGGATGGGAGAAGAGAGAAGGTGGCGTTGATAGAAGAAGGTTGTAGAGAGGGGTTGTGGGGAAGATACAGAAGCAAGAAGAGTAAACACAAGGGAGAGGGTTGGCGGGAGGAATGAGAGGAGACTGGGGAACATAGAGGTGTGGAGTGGGATGAAGGAGACAAGAAGATGAAGGAGGGTGGAATTTCAGTTATAATTTAATTTTTAAAAAAAGGCAACATGATTAGTACCTTCGAGATGAGCAGCAGGTACCTGACCTATGGCAGAAGGGAAACATTTGAATTAATTTTAATAACTTAGAGGGATCAGGAAATCAGCTACATTTTCATACATCCCCACAAGATATAAACATAGGAAGTAAAGTTACCATCTGTTTTTTTTAAGGTGGAAAAACAAGCGTTATCATCCTGATACTTTTTTTTGCATAGTCACATATTGAGTTCAACCTTTACCATCGAGTTCAACCTATTACTTGGTCACTGACCTGGAACAAACACTCAGCCAGAGAAGTGTCAGGACTTCTGATTTGAACATACTTGTTCCATATCAATGACTCCTCTATGACCTCGTTGTCATTTGTGGATTTCATTAACTATTAATAACATTATCACTTCAACTTATTCATGAATGAGTCTGACAAAAGCACCTAAAATTCCCCTAAAGGGTCAGTCCTCCCAAACCTGTTATTCTGATTCTGGACTAGTGCCCCTTGTTCTAAACAGCCACCAGCCAATCTTGGGCAGCCTCAGCCATTACAAGGGGTTTGCAATTTCCTTAAATATTCAAGTATATTTTTCTGTTTTGAAAAGAGTAGGAAATATTTAACCCCCCGTTGATTTTTTTTTTGGCTGTGTTGCACTGGCGAAATTTCCCATTATTTTCTCTCCTGAAAACACAACAGGAAGTGAGAGGAAATCTCTCTAAAGTGAGGAAAACCCCTTCTTAGACATGTTTTACTAGAACAGCAGTCCCTCTTAGGTCAATTCTGGTTCCTGTGGAGGAAAGAGTAGTCTGGAAGTACCCTATTGTGCTCTTCAAGTCCCAGCATTCAATGCACCCAGAAAAACACACTCTCGCCCACTGCTCGTCTGTTCATCCCAACCACCTGTTGGCTGATTGGTTGGAGTTCCTTTTTACTAGAACAGGTGTCCCCATTAAGACCATTCAGGCTCCTGTGGAGGAATGAGTACTCTGGAAGTACTCTCTTGTGCTCTTGAAGTCCCAGCATTCAATGCACCTAAGCAAACTCACACCCGCTTACTCTGGTCATCCCGCCTACCTGTTAGCCGATTGGTTGGAGTTCCTTCAGGTACATTGAATGTTGGGATTACTAGAGCACCGGAGAGTATTTAATGTGTACTTGTTCTTCTACAGGAGCCTGGAGGGTCAGTTATCAATGATGTATGCAACCACCACCATGGCCATGGCAGAATTTAAGTTTAGATAGAAAAAAGTAGAGCTTTTATAATGCTAATTTAAAAATTGTGCTATGCTCATTACCATTTTATTTTGTAAAATAAAGGCACAGTTGTCTTTTAAGAATGCAGAGGTGTATTAATCTGCCAGGAGTGGAGCTTTGAGACAAAAGCATATATTTTGGGTGACTTTGGCTATCTATGTGGCCTTATAGTGACCTTGTCATGGGGTCAACAAAATTCATAGGCACTACCTTGAAAATGAAGCTGCTTTATACATACCTGCCCATCTACCAAAACAACTCCTTGCGTTGCACCCCCTGCTGGTCACTGTGGTTCCTGCTGCTGACTCCTAGTGACTGCAGGACACAAGAGTAACGTAGGGGGTTGGCCGGAGAAACCAAAGCAGCCAATGGGAGAGGCGCTATTTACCACAACCGTCATTATTAAATCAGATTGGCACCAGGAGCTTTACTACAGAGTGAAGTTTTAGCAAATGGTTCAATGGACAAGTATGTATACTTTTTTGGGGGGATAATGCCTGTAAAATTTTGATAACCCTTTTGATGACTACAAAACTAAACAAAGGGACATTAATACACATACAGTAAGTCTTTAGTCATACCTCGAGTTCTGGTCCTTCTCTCTTTTTCTTTCTGTGGAAAGAATGGAAATGATTATTATTATTTCAAACAGGCAGCAGGAATGAAATTTGACATAAATTATATCTCTGGCCAAAATGTTTTGTAGTTTTGGGAATGGTGGAGAAAGTTTAGCTCCTCTGACAGGTTTTTATTGCCCCCTCTGGAGAGATTCGGCTTCTCTATTTATTCTGGTGACTATTGACATCATGGCAGAAAGAGATGAGAAATCCAAAATTCTCCAGTTGTCCCCAGACCAAAAAAATGAGGGGGAAACTTCCAACAGAGATACCTGGTCTAGTGACAATTATGGAAAAGCGGCTTGGCCTCTCATGTTCTGTTGTGTCTTTGGTAAAAAAACAGCACCAAAAAAACTTACAGGGGTTCACATCATTCCCTACTCTACCCATAACAAGCAAAAAAGCTTTGCCTATATAAAAATTCATAGTTATATTCAACCTACAATGGAAACATTTAAAATCAATTAAGAAAGCCTAAAAAAATGTGCTTTTTCTGTAATAAGGAAAGCCCTGCAGCCATCCTGCACCAGATCATATGACTAATATCAAGGCGTGGGTCATGAGGTCTCTGCTCAGGAGGAGAATCTTGGGGAAGCGACACCAGGAGACAAGCAATGCCACAGACTTTGCACTCTACCGGGATTTATACCTTACCTATCGGATCATAATACCTACAGAGACTATAATATTATCTCTGCAAAAGCAACAAATACCCTCTAGATGGAGATCCCAGGACAGAAAACTTTCCATATACACAAAATAATATAATACAATATAATATAATAATATTATTCCATTTTGGTCTTTTTGGTAACAATATATATAATTTTGATTCCTATTTTTTATGGAAGGCCCATATTATATTAGAACAACACTAGACTCAGTTATTGTATTACCATATTAATAGAAGCATTTCAACGAATTCTCCAGATTTCTTTATCAAAATCAAGAAAATGAAAACATAAAATTTTGCTCATCCCTATTAGACACATGTTAAAGCATTAAAATTCTACAAAATATTATAAAACACGTTTTAAAAGGAGAAGGCATGAATCAAACATGTGGACATCAGCTTAACTTTTCAGCCATGTGACAAAGTAGTACCATCAAGGTGTGATGTATGCTTTACACATGCACACCAGAAAAATACAGGTCTGAAAATGTATGCGCTTTCTTCCAATATTTGTGCTGCTCAAATTGTACAAAAACATCTGACTGGTGGCCATACACTGCTCAAGTTTCAGCGGAGTCCTGCTGACTCTGCCAAAACTCAACTACTGTGTGGCCCCATTGCCACCCGTCCATTCAACAAAAGTCGATAAGTATATGACCAGCTTAAGTCTAACTGAAATTGGAAACAGGCTTACCTTTATGGGATTACCGGCAGCCAAACCCAAAAGACACAGCAGAAGTACGGTACTCAGCCTCTGCAAGCCCCGAGCGGTTCTGGGTAATGTCCTAGACATGGTTTGTGCGAGATATGAGCTATGTCGCATGTCACAGGATGCAAGAGACAGCAAAGGCTAAAATGTGCTAGTAACCTGTCTTATAGCCTGCACAAAAAGCAAAGGTGGGAGGGAAGGGAGAGTGTGAAAAAAAACGAGGGGAAACCCACAATCTAAATGCACACAGGAAACAGTGACAGAGCCTGCACAAAAAGAAAAAAAAAATCCCACTTACACCGATGAGGTTGATCAGTATTCTAGGTATTGGTACCCACTCTTTAAAAGTTTGGTAAGATAAATAATTATTTTAGTACTTAGAATGGAAAGTGAAGTGTAAAAAAATAATAAGCTGATAAAATGTGTAAAGTTTATAAGGAACTTCAAAGTATATTTATAATATGAAACGCAGAGACAATGTTTTGGTATGCTGATGCCGTAAGAGTTCCCTTCACTGAAACTAAGCCCAACCCCTGAAACACAACCATCCACCATAATCCCCCCTCCACCAAACTTTACACTTGGCACAATGCAGTCAGGCAAGTACCGTTCTCCTGGCAACCACCAAACCCAGACACGTCCATCGGATTGCCAGACAGAGAAGCGTGATTGGTCACTCCAGAGAACACGTATCCACTTCTCTAGAGTCCAGTGGCGGCGTGCTTTACACCACTGCATCCGACACTTTGCATTGCACTTGGTAATGTAAGGCTTGGATGCAGCTGCTCGGCCATGGAAACCCATTCCATGAAGCTCTCTACACACTGTTGTTGTGCCAATCTGAGGGCCACATGAAGTTTGGAGGTCTGTAGCTATTGACTCTGCAAAATTGCCTCAGGGGCAATAAGCATTTACAGGATGCACTGATGCACTTTAAGTATATACTTTTAGTACTTTAAATTGTTCAATAGGTTAACGATATACTTTTTGTAGAACCACGGCCCATTTTAAATACCTGCCACAACCCTAAAGTACATTCTCCGCCTACAATGGCTTGCTTGACGCAAAGCAAAAAAAGGTATCCCTGGAAAATGTTTTGAAATGTTGAAAGCTATGCTTGCCAGGTCCCCCCCCTCCCCACCCCCCGGGGAAAGCAGCGTATCCCCATGTGGATGAGGACAAGGGTCAAAGAGGTCCAAAAGATATGTGACGGGGTCTTCTGCAGGTGAGGGGGCTTATTGGAATAATAAGTAGGAGCCCCTATATATATAGTTCTCCTCCCCCTTGTGAATGAGAAAGGGGTACTGTACATAGTATCATAAAAAAGAGAGTTTGAACGTAAATATAAACATCACACGTATGAAAAATGTCTTTTATTACAGAAAACGTCCCCTGAAGTAAATCCATCGCCAATAACATTGCTCAGCAATGGAGATCCTCGCCATTCACAATAAACATGGATTTTTGGCTACCCCCGGAGGAAATCTTCTGTTCATCGTCAAAGAGATACACTGTTGTTTTAAGAAAACATATTCTATGACTAATGTAAAATTTTACATATCCATCATAACTCCTACTCACCTTCTTCATGTATTACACTCATCTACACTCATCCTCTGTCCATATGTCACTGGGGGATCAGTGCTGAAAACCTGGGACTGTCCATATGTCACTGGGGGATCAGTGCTGAAACCCTGGGACTGTCCACATGTTACTCGTGGATCAGTGCTGAAACCCTGGGACTGTCCGTATGCAACTGGGGGATCAGTGCTGGAAACTTGGGACTGTCTATATGTCACTAGGGGGTCAGTGCTGGAAACCTGGGACTGTCCATATGTCACTGGGGGATCACTGCTGAAAACCCGGGACTGTCCATATGTCACTGGGGGATCACTGCTGAAAACCTGGGACTGTCCATATGTCACTGGGGGATCAGTGCTGAAACCCTGGGACTGTCCACATGTTACTGGGGGATCAGTGCTAGAAACCTGGGACTGTTCATATGTCACTGGGGATCAGTGCTGAAAACCTGGGACAGTCCATATGTCACTGAGAAAAAAAAAACAACAAGAAAAAAAAAAGACACAGTTCATCACATTTTCTCATGACCATGTCATTTATGGTTTAGAATGTCGCTGTAATCTAATATATGTCTGTCGTACCATCCGCCCGCTGAGAAAAAGAATAGGCGAACACTGAAGATTCATCACAGACGGTGACCCAGACCACAGTGGGATTTTCCCAGAGCGAATCCAATGCAACTCCCCAAATTTGACCATAGAGTAGGCACATTCCAATGTAGAAAACCACGCTGCCTCACGTGCCAATTCATTACTCATGGACAATCCAAATTCACAGATAGCGCCAATATAAACCACTCCATCAAACAATTCATCACATGTTCTCATGACCATGTCATTTATGGTTTAAAATGTCCCTGTAATCTAATATATGTCGGCCATACCATCCGCCCGCTGAGAAAAAGAATAGGCGAACACAGAAGATTCATCACAGACGGTGACCCAGACCACAGTGTCCCACAACATTTTGCACACAAACATAATAAGCACATTCAAGATCTGCAGGTATTTGCCATCGAACACATCCCTGAGCAGTATTCAGCACCTGAGCGTTTCCAGCGGCTATGCAGGAGAGAAACATACTGGATATATCAGCTCAACACCTTAGTTCCTAATGGACTGAATGAGGGATTGGAGATTCTCACCCTCATCTGATCCAGTTAGACCAACCATCATGGTTTCCACACCTCAGCCCCCATTAATATAGACAGACCATTACACCCAACCAGAAGGCACACAGTCCCATTAGCCATCCAAGTCATACATGTTTTTAATCTCTTTAATCCTTTTAATTATTTTAATCCTTTTAATAAAACATAATATAATACAATAACATAATATAATACATCCACATAACTGAATTTCCTCGATTTTTCAACCACTTCATGTCCCAAGTCTTTTTAGCCAGCCAAGTGCTTATCTGATTTGTATTGATGAACCAATTTTTAAATTTTTCACATGAAACAAACTTATACAGCCCCCTTTCTCCCGTAATGCTATAAGGTTTCAGCTGTATAACACAAACACCTTTTCACGGCAATGTTGCCCCATACACTGTTCGTCCCTGTAGCCCCGCCCACCTGTCATTTCTTTAAACCCGGCGGATCGCCCCCGAAAGAATCTTTGCCATCCCCCGCACATTACTGTTTGTGGCTACATATAAACACCCCCCATCACTCATCAACATCCCCCTCACTGTCCACACACTCAGAATAAGTAAATAATTCCTGCCCGAGCCATCAGAACACATCGGCAGAGCTGCAGAGCGCAGCAGATTTCTCCTGTGTTACTCCGTCCACCGGCCTTTTTTTAAACCCGGCGAATCTCCCGCCAATGTCACTCACTTTTCCTTTCGAGCTTGAGAAAGAGGATCTCCTCGAAACGCGTTGCTCCTTCACCACTGCCCCGTGCACGTCCTTCTCCAGCTTTCTGCTACCTTCACTCCACCACTTCCTAAAACACAGCGGCTAAGATCAGAGGCAGCCTCTCCACTAGCCCTCGGGCACACAAAGCCCTCAGTCTAAATCTGTTCTTCACTTTATTATTTTATTCTTTTACCCCCGGGTTCACCAACATACCTGATGACATTAATTCCAGCCAGTTTTAATGTCCAAACCCTAGGACCTGTTTTGCCTTGCCCCCAAGCCCTCATCTGGAGACCACCACACACTGACTACCACCACACAATACGTCTCGCATCGCCAGAACCTCATCGGGGCCTCCCTTGCCCGGATCCCTGGCACCCCAAGTAAGTCCCCACTTTTTGTTAATTTTTCTCCATTTGCATCCCACAGACACTGGTTGTCCCTACACTATTCACACTCTCAGGATTTGCGCTCTTATTGCTTTACTTCCATATGTCACTGGGGGATCAGTGCTGGAAACCTGGGACTGTCCATATGTTACTGGGGGATTACTGCTGGAAACCCGGGACTGTCCATATGTCACTGGGGGATCAGTGCTGAAAACCTGGGACTGTCTATATGTCACTGGGGGATCAGTGCTAAAAACCTGGGACTGTCCATATGTCACTGGGGGATCAGTGCTAAAACCCTGGGACTGTCCATATGTCACTGGGGGATCAGTGCTGGAAACCCTGGGACTGTCCATATGTCATTGGAGGGATCAGTGCTGAAAACCTGGGACTGTCCATATGTCACTGGGGGATCAGTGCTGGAAACTTGGGACTGCCCCTGAAATCTAGTGACAGTTTTATTGATGTTATATTACAGTGACGTACAAACCAAAAAAAACAACAAATCTAATGCTTCCATTAAATTTAGGAAGTGCTACAGGTCAATTATTACTCTGGAATTATTTGCGGTTATGAAAAGAGGAAATTAATATTTGGTGTGTGCTGCAAAACTACAGAGAGGAAAAAATAAAATGTCAGCATGTATGTGGAAGCGTCTAGAGTGACAGACACGTGGAAGAGAAGGAGGAGTATAATTCAGTTATGTAGAGCCAAAGGAAATCTCACCGCTCCAATTCCTCAGCCGTCATCAGGACTCCCCAGGTGCTTATCTAATAGGTGCGTCTCCACCTCGGAATGTAGTAGTGTGCGAACAGACCGCACTATCCAGACAATTCCAATGCTTCATAATTCAGTTATATTTAAATATTATTCTTTATTAATAATAACAAGCGATGGAGTTCAGGTTCCCCGCTGCTTTGGGATTGTGATGAAAACCCGTGGGATTTGCAGTTTGTGCAGCGTAAATTTTTGCCAAAAAACTGCAGATTCAGCGCAATGAGGAACAACCTATTATTGCAGTGCCACAGCCTTACCCTGGTTTATGTGTGGAAACGGTTGTCTCTCTGCAGAGGTCTGACACTCCCCCTGCTGAGGCAAAGCCAAAGCTCTCCAATCAGCACATTCATGTCCCCCCGCTGATTTGGAGAGTTCTGACTCAGTAGAGGGTGTGTCAGACCTCTACAGAGAGGTCTTCCCCTACAAGGGGCAAGGGTCCTTCTATGCAGCATGTTGGCAGGACCCAAGCTTTCCTACTCTGATTTCTTTTAAAGAAGACTTTGCACACCCTTTGTTGTGATTCACCTGGAATGTATTTAGCTAATGTAGCCCCCATCACATTCTGTGATGTGACTACTAGACATTTAGTGATTGCCAGGGCTGTAGTCAGCCTGGCTGGATTATAGTGGCAGTTATCTGGTTAATTCCAGGTGCCTGGCATTGCCTGTACCGCCCTGGGCGGAGTGTGACTCTGTCATATTGTGGGGCAGCCAATGAGACGCACTGTAGTGTATGTACAGTACAGCAGCCAATCACTGGGTTTCTCTCTACCAGTGGTGTATGCTGGGATGGGGTACATATACTGGAGGGATTTGCCATGTGCTGAGACTAGCCGGGGCCAGCCATTAAATAGGGCTGGGTGCTGTTCAGCCTGGCCCCCCAGGCTAGACCTGAGGCCTGGGGGGTGTGCATGGGCTGGTGTGAGGGAAATGTTTCCCTGAAGGCCTCCAACATGGAGGAGGTCTGTGATGCTGATAGAGAAAGAGACCCAGGACCAATGCTGGCTCCTGAAGTACCCTGGAACTAAGAGGACTTCAGGAGTATGGTCAGTGTCTTTCGTGTTTGAGGATCTGTATCCATCCTGCTTATCTGTTACATTAGTTGCCATCTGTGGATCTACACTGATATACCTACAAGGTCTGGTGAGTCTGGAGCTCTTGTCAGTTACCCCTGGAAGCTTAGAATCCCTATATCCTCTCTCCCCAGTGAAGATGTTCAATAAAACGTTACTTTGCATTTTATTACTGGGTGGACATCAGTTTGTGGGCACCAGAAGAAGGGTGGTTAGTGCTAATAAGTGGGCAACTGAAGAACATACACTAGACAGACTAGAGATGAACCGGGCAATCAGCGGCTCCTTCGGGGGTGAGCGCTACACTAATTTTACAGTTAGAACTCAATTATACCTTAAGTTCTGCACAATTTTTAGGCCCATGTCACACTTGCAGTCCCATTACTGGTGACAACTCGCCATCGACAAGATCACTAAAAAGGACAGAAAAGGTATTCACTTGTTTGTACACTGCTGCCCAGTCAGTGGCCAGATAAGGGAAGTGTCAATCACTGGCTGACGGCAACCCTGCAGAATCTCCCTCCCACTGAGTAATCACCGCACGACTCAGCTGGTCGTTGTGGCAGTGACGCTGTGTTTTCTGCTCTCTATAGTAAAGGGTAGGCAACCCTCGGCACTCCAGCTGTGATTAAACTGCAAATCCCATCATGCATCTGGGAGTCATGCCTGTGGTGGTCAGTCTTGCAATGTCTCATAGTTCCACAACAGCTGGACTACCAAGGTTGTCTACCCCTTGCTGTATAGGGACTTTGTTGCTGCCTTGTTATAGTGATCCTGAAGCTGGCCGAGATCACAAGTGTGACTCTGGCATTCACGGGTATCGCCGTGCATGCCGGAGGGAGAGCAAGAATTCTAGGGCCAGTATTTTTGGGTATCTCTAAATTGATGACCTGTGGGGGCTTTTAAAGCGTCATATATGGACTTTTTGGAGTACTGTAATTTGGCGCCGTTTCATGGAGGCGCACAACTTGTAACCTTGGCATCTACGGTATCTATTTACTCGTTGTAACCTGCTCTTTTATATTGTATTTAAAAATGGGTATTTTATTGTGTTTTGGGGCATTTAAGTGCATTTTTCACAAAATGTGGGGGTTTGATAAGGAGTTGCGCTAATTTTGTGCCACATAAAAAAATTGCAACTGCCGCCATTTTTTTTTTCTACAGGGTCTTGGGTTTCAGAAAATATATAATGTTTGGGGGTTTTAAGTCATTTACAGGTATAAAATATGGAATATAACATGGGTGCAAAAAATTGAGAAAAAAAAGGCCTCAGTCATGAAAGGGTTAAAGCTACACTGGCGTCTATCAAATGAAATTTGGGGTCTGTCCATCTAGAATTGATCTTTGTAAGTCCTGGGAATTTCGCTGATATTAAAGGAGAACTATGGGGTCAGGTCTTTCCCCATAGTTCTCCTAAGGGTAACGGGAGGACACAATCTAGCGTTCTCCCATCACCCTAAGCTCAGTAGCTGCTGCTCGCGGTATACTGAGACGCCGCAGCTGGACGGATCCCGACAATACTGTCTGGATCCACCCAGCTGCGGGATTGACAGCTGCTCTGCCTATCCAGAGGCGGAGCCAGCTGTGCCCGCCCCCTCCCCTGTCCGTTTCGCCAGTCAGCGCTGGAGGATAGGAGCGGGAAGGGAAGCCATGAGTGACAGTCACGGCTCCCTGCAGGGATAGATAGAGAAGTGAGCGAGCGGCGTTATGTGTTCGCTCACTTCCCGATCTACTGAGCCGACCTGTGACAGTTTCATTCTCACAGGTCGGCTCAGATTATGAGGCTGAGTGAAAAGCACTCGCCTCATAATTCTCCTTTAAGGGACAGTTCTGTTGAAGTTACACACAGATCAAAACCCACAATTCTTAACGATTTGGCTAAATTTAGGTGTTTAGGGTGACAAGTCAAGTATTATTAAGCATTAGTCACAGTCCTTGACATAACAAGGACATTGGTGTTTTATGTTTACTACACAACTACAGAAAGGGAAAATAAAGGGCGGTATCTGGAGGAGTCTAGACTAGTGCTCAAGATAAACAGAAGTAAAAAGATTTTGCAATTTTGTAATGTGTATGTCATCTAAAATGTCATATATTGCAGCTCACCAGTCCTTAGATGTTGTGGCCGCATCAGGGGCTGATCCACAGTCTAGTCTTGGGAGGGGCACTGTCAGAAAATAAGGTCCAAGTTGTAGAGGGACTACAAATCCCAGCACTACATTATACAGCAATGCTGAATGGCATGGCTATAAAGGACTACAAATCCCAGCATTACATTATACAGCAATGCAGAATACTATCAGCTACAGATGACTACAAATCCCAGTGATACATTATACAACAGTGCCGAATGGCAACTGGCTATAGAGGACTACCAATCCCCGGCAATACCTTATACAGCAATGCAGAATAATATGGAGCTACATACTCTGTGCTGCTCCCTGGTTTCCGGCCTAATGTCTCCAGCAGAGGATCTCAGGAGGGCTGTGGAGGATCTCAGGTGGGCTGTGCGGGGTCTCAGGAGGGCTGTGCAGGGTCCCAGGGGGACTGTGTGGGGATTCAGGAGGCTGTGCGGGGTCTCAGGAGTGCTGTGTTGGGTCTCAGGAGGTGGTGCAGGGTCTCAGATTGGCTGTGTGGGGTCTCACCAGGGCTGTGCGGGATCTCAGGAGACTGTGTGGGCTCTCACCAGGGCTGTTTGGGGTCTCGGGGACCGGTGCGGGCAGTGGGCTTCCCCAGGAAGGAGGAGGTGGAGATGTGCAACCCGCGCATTAAACAAGCGCAGTATGGTTAGCAGGAAGGCTGCCAAGGTCCCTAGCAAGTGTGGGACCTCAGACAGCTGCTTCAGTTTAAAAATTGTATGTGCCTGTATCTGTGTTTAGTATTGGGGGGATGCCCATACTAGTACTGGTGCATCTCTACTGTATAATGTAATGTATTGATAGGATTGGTAGTCCTGCATAGCTGGTGGTATTCTGAATTGCTGTATAAGCGCTATACAGCAATGCAGGATACCACCAGCTATACAGGACTACAAATCCCAGCAATACATTATACAGCAAATCAGGAATGCTGAATACCACCAGCTACAACCCCTCACCCCCCACCACCACCACCAGCCTTCACCTACCCAGACATGGACTCCCCTCAGTACCAGCCTCACCTAACTCCTGCCTGATTCACACAGCACCTTCTTCTCCTTGGCAGCCAGGGGACGGGAGGGAGTGCAGGAGAGGGTCCTCAGCATCTCCCACATAGTGTGATATGCTACCTGGCTGTGCCTGCAAAGTCGGTAGAAGCTCTGCCAGGCTGAACAGTCCTCACAGGTGACCAGCCTCTTCAGCACGGCACTACTGCCCCTACATACAGCGGTCCTACTATTGAGGGTGGCAGAGCGACAGCGGCGGGCGTGGCACTACCTGGGGGAGGGGGGCCATTGCCCCATTGCCCCCCCAGATCTGCCACTGTGCAGCATACGTTTTCTTTACCTCTTTATGTTCACTTGGCCAGGGAATTCCATTGCATGTAAGCAAGGGGGCGAGATGCAGTGACATCATTGGCCTTACATGGCTACATGACTATATTAGGTAAATTAAATGTGATTTTATAATTTGCCCAGAGTTCTTCTTTATGTATACAAGATGGCTATTCCCATATCCCGTCCCCTGTTCTTCTATTCATTGTAGTCAGTCACTGCCGCTATGTTAGTCTGGAGTTCCCCTGCCACCACCCTATCTCCTCACTTTCACCTTAACTCTAGTTACCACGAATTGTTTTTATATCAAACTTCACAGACACGCACTGGTGAAGGTTTCTAGTTAGATAACATTATAAAACCACAATCATTTCTTTAGAATGTTCGGTTTTTACTTTTTAAAATGTCCAGTCAGTGAAATTCCGCTACTAGTTCTTCTCCTGCCTGAAACCACAGACTGGCCGTAATCACAAACAAGGTCACAGAAGTGACGGCAATGATGGGAGGGAATGGAAACAAACTGCTGCTAGCCAATGGCTGACCATAGATGGGTAAGGAGAGGAAATCAGCGACCTTATCCTGTCCTAAATACTTAAGAAGTGCGTGCAGGGGAAGTCCCTAACTGTAGTAGTATTGAAGTAAACAAAAACATGTTACGAATGTGAAACTCAAGCAAACATCTATCTATCTATCTATCTATCTATCTATCTATCTATCTATCTATCTATCTATCAATCTATCTAATTATCTATCTATCTATCTATCTATCTATCTATCTATCTATCTATCTATCTATCTATCTATCTATCTATCTAATTATCTATCTATCTATCTATCTATCTATCTATCTATCTATCTATCTATCTATCTATCTGTCTGTCTTTCTGTCTGTAGCGCTCACCCCCAAGGGAGCTGCCAGAATAACCCAGGTCCTCACTAGTTGGTCTAGGGCAGTTGTGGCGAACCTTGGCACTCCAGCTGTGCCAAAACTACAAATCCCAACATGCATCTGCCTCTGGGAGTTATGTATGTGGCTGTCAGAGCCTTGCAATGCCTCATGGGACTTGTAAAACAGCTGGAGTGCCAAGGTTCGCCACCACTGATCTAGGGGTTTTGGTATTTAGCTGCCCCATTAGCATTTCACCGCCCTCTTCTAGTGCCCACAAAGCTGATATCCAAGCCAGATGTATAATGCTGAAGAACTTTTATTAAACATATTCACTCTGGTAGAGAGGGTAAAGGGATCCTAGACATCCTGGGTAGAACAGACATAGACTCCAGACTCACTTGTCCCTTTCAGTAATTCAGTGTGGAGCACAGCGAATAGGTATTTGAGCTGCAGATGAACAGGGATCGGCACAAATTCTCAGCAGAATAAACACCAGACTTGCTCCTGAGGTCTAGCATGTTCCGGCACCTCCAGCAGTCATCAGCTTCCCTGGTTCTCCTCCTTTTGACAACAGCAGAGACCTCCTCTAGACTTGAGGCTCAGCAAAGCCTTTCCCGCACTCTAGTATCCCTACCCCCAGGCCCTTTAGGCCCAGCACCCCAACCTGGGCTATGCCATGGCTGGAGCCCGATCTAGAACTGAGCACATGGCAATTCCCTGGAGTATATAAGCCCTGTCCCAGCATGCACCACTGGTTGAGAGAGCCCAGTGATTTGCTGGTGAACTGCACACACATACACAGACACACACACACACACAGACACACTGTCCCTTATTGGCTGTCCCACACTGCAGCAAAATCGCACTCCTCTCAGACATGTACAGTCAACGCCAGAACACCTGGAATTAACCAGCCAAATGCCAACTATAATTCAGCCAGACTGACCACAGCTCTGGCAATCACCAAACCTGTGTGTGTGGGGGGGCTGTAAGTGGGTGGTGGTGGACTTTCGTAGGGGGACTATGGGGAAGGGTTGCTGGTGGTAAACATTGGAGCTGTTAGCTCTTAAGGTCCCCACACACCTTACTATAATTGTACGATAATCGCGGGAAATCCCGCGATCGTACGATTATCGTAAGGTGTGTGGAAGCCGTGCGACCTCTACTACTGTAAGGTCACACGACTTTGAACTTACGGACATGTTCGAAAACCCGCTGAGCATCGTACGACGTTTGGCGGGTTTGTGGCATGTCCGTGCGATAAAAGCCGTACGGGCCGGTGTGCGCAAGCGCACACTGCCCATTCGGCATTGCGGTCATCGGAAGCCCGCCCCTCAGGGGGCGTGGCTTGCGATCATCGCAAGTACGATCTGCCTATGCAAGATAGGCAGATTGTACGTTTTTTAAAGTATCTTACAACCATCGCAAGACAAAAGTCTTGCGATGGTTGTAAGGTGTGTGCCCAGCCTTAGCAACCTGGGACTCTCTGGCTGGGACGAGATATCAGCAGTACTCAGACTTAAAGGAGGAACTGCACTTGGAGCTAATCAGACTCTGCTTTGCACAATGCTGTCAGTCTGGGCAGTGTAATGATCCTCACCAAAGAACTACAGAACACACTACAGAGCATACTGGGAACATGGGAATATGGTGGCCTGCATGTCTCCAAGGTCAGACTGAGGCCTGGTTATTAAATCAATGGTCACATAAATGTAACAGATAAGCAAATGAGTGAGCTTAAAAGAAAGTAGAAAGTGTTTACATTCAGTGCATATTAGTTATATATGAGTTATTATTGTAATGTTTACCTGGAAACCAAAACAGGGTTACCGGGAAACTCCAATCTCGGAAAAAGTACAGCACACACGTTTTTAGAATTTTGGCCACCTCTGCATTGTGCCAAAAAGGCAACTACACTGTTCTGTATGAAACATAATGCCCTTTAGGAATTTCTAAAACCTAATATCTCATTAATCTTCTACTCCATGTACATCACAGGCTGCTACGCAATGTACATCAACTTTGGCGACTTTACCACTTTATAGCTGAACTTTGGTAAAGAACTGACCATCACACCTGCAGTATATGGTCAAACACTGGTGAAAAACTGGCCGTCACACCTACACTATATGGCCAAACTTGGTGAAAACTGACCATCACACCTACACTATGTGGTCAAACATTGGTGAAGAACTGACCATCACACCTACACTATATGGCGAAACACTGGTGAAGAACTGGCCATCACACCTACACTAAATAGCCAAATGCTGGGGAAGAGCTGACCATCACACCTACACTATATGGCCAAAGGTTTTGAAGAACTGATCATCACACCTACAGTATATGGTCAAAGATTGCTGAAGAACTGACTATCACACCTACACTATATGGCTAAACGTTGGTGTAGAACTGGCCATCACACCTACACTATATGTCCAAACGTTTGTGAAGAACTGACCATCACACCTACACTATATGGCCAAACGTTGGTGAAGAACTGACCATGACACCTATACTATATGGCCAAACGTTGGTGAAGAACTGACCATGACACCTATACTATATGGCAAACCGTTTGTGAAGAACTGACCATCACACCTACACTATATGGCCAAATGTTGGTGAAGAACTGACCATGACACCTACAGTATACTATATGGCCAAAAGTTGATGAACAACTGACTTTCACACCTACATAATATGGCCAAATGTTGGTGAAGAACTGACCATGATACCTACACTATATGGCCAAAAGTTGATGAACAACTGACGTTCACACCTACACTATATGGCCAAAACATTTTGGACACCTTTCCAAATGATTGAATTCATATTGTAACCAGGGTAGTATTTACAGAAATTAACCAGCTGCAGCAATATCTATCAACGTGATCAAGCGCAGCACCCCGGTTTACGATTGAATTCATATGTTTGCAATAAAGAGTACCATTAACGCGACATCATACAAGGACATTTTAAATAATTGTGCATTTCCAACTAGGGATGCACCAATACGAGTATGAGTACCAATATTTTTTCCCGTACTCGCCAATACCGAATACCAATACCGGAAGTCCCCTTAAAGAAGCCAGCTCCATGCTCCCTCGTCACCAAGATTGGCCAGCAGTCTGGCTTCCTGATTGGCCGGGAAGACGGCTCCATGCTTCCTCATCACCAAGGGAGCATGGAGCCAGCTTCCAGGCTGATCAGAAAACTGGGGGAGGTGAGTCATTACCCGCCCCTGGCTTTCTGATTGGCCAGGAAGCTAGCTCCATGCTCCCTGGTAACGAGGAGCTGGCTTCCCCACCAATCAGGAAGCCGGGCAGCATCTATTGGCTTGCCGTCCAGCTTCCTGATACTGGAAGTTCTGGTATTGGGACGAGTACTCGCCAAATCCCTGGTATCGGCATCAATACTGAAAGCACTTTGGTGCTTTTTTTTTTGTATATTTGGTGCATCATATTACTCTTTTTTTTATTTCACATTTTATCACAAAAAGGTGTAAAACCTAGCTATCTGTAAACTCAAAAGGTGACTTGAAGCTGCGGAGATGCTGAGTAATAACGTGCCCTAACCAAGATCATGATCTGCATGAAACAGATTCTGTGGTTGAATATAGAACGTGTCATATGGCTGCCCACACAATGCAAAGATTGTTATAATCTATACATTAAATACCAAGGGCAAACATTTTGTAGCCTCAACAAAAATGTCTTGGAAAGTGAAACGCTATCCTTTTCATCCCCTGAAAATAATGTAATAATGATATAAATGCTATTGATGTGCTCACACATTTCACACAAACAGATTATTTTCATATGAAGCCTGATTTTTATTATTTTAATGTTTTATTTTTTTTCTGGCCCAATGCTGGCCTCATACACTTACCAGAGTAAGGGAGTGTTGTTTCTTCAAAACTAACCTGTGCTGGGCATGTGCTCAGGGCTGGATTTCCCACAAGGCCAACCAAGGCCCGGCCTTGGGGCAGCAGGCAGTAGAGGGGCAGCAGGCAGTAGAGGGGCAGCAGGGGTGTTGAATTTCTATCTCCCGATGCCCGGGACATGCAGTTTCGGGCGTTGGGCGGGTAGTTGTTTTTTACATTTAGCCCTGCTTTGGGCAAGCGGAGCTAAATGTACAGTGGGGAAGCCGTTGCTTGTTTTGTATGCAGCCTGCAGGTCTCCATGGGGGGGGGGGGCTTTTTGGCAGGTAGAGGGGCGCATTAAGGAACCTGACCTTGGGGGCAGCAGAGAGTAAATCCGGCCCTGCACGTGGTACCTTAGATGTAGTGGCTGCGTTAGTTTTCTTTATTTTATTTTTTTCCTTGTTTACTACCTAGCGACCCCGGGGTAGTGGATTATTCCTGGATTATAGTGTTACTGACAACCTGTCTGATTATATAATGAGCTGTTTGTCATGTGATGAGGAGTGAGGAGCTTGACAGTTTTTAACTTGCCACACTAACATGAATTATATGGGTCACCGATAAGGTGCTGTGGTTTGTGGCCCTACATCTTTAACCCCTACTTTGTACCAAGTCATGCATAGCTAACACTATAGATGACTGTAACATGAAAAACAAGTGCAATCGGCAGACTATCGGTGAACTAATAAAGCCACCGCAGAGTATAGATAGATCAGCAAATGCTTCAACGTTTTTAGATCAAGACCCAGAGCACTTCTTAGAGTCCACTGCAGAAAAAAGTTTTGGTTAGCTTTCAAAAACATTCACAGGTAGCCTAGATGTTGATATTTTACTTTAGGCGACTAACATCATTTTAGTCCGTTTGTACAATTACTAAGCATTGAGAAAGTTACTTTGTTGTGTAATTACCTTCAATCCTTCTTCATATTAATATAGCTCAGGCACATATTTCTAAAGCAGTGAATGTGACTTTCACCAGTCACTAGTGGAAAATCAATAACTGTCACTAAAAAACACATGCACCTGGAAGATCCACCTACACCAAATGGTGAATGTCAGATTCACTGCTTAAAAAATATTTCCCTTGGATTTCCCTTGCTTTTTAACTTCATCATAACGAATGTTCGTAACGGAACAAAAATCCGTTAATGGAATTTCGTATTTCCTGCCTGTATTGTAATGCAGCAGCAGAAGAGAAAACCTCTGATTGGTCAACCAAACAGTCATTTTTTTTTTATCCGAAATACGAAATTCCGTTAATGGATTTCGGATCTGAATTTCGGATTTCGTATAAAAAAAAAAATCTTGTCATGTTTTTCAACCTCAGTAACAGGGGTAATATTAGTTCCTGTTTCAACGAAATTCGGATCCGAAATTCGTTAACGGAATTTCGTATTTCGGATACATTCGGAAACTGCAATTCGGATTTTGGATGCTTCCGAATTTACGAATTTTTCAGGAACTCCTTACGAATTTCGATTCGTAACGAAACGAATTGCACATGTCTGGTAGGAATGAAAGGTCTACATTAAAGAAAATAGTCCATATATTCCATATACAACTTTATTCAAATAGGTTCAGGGGGACATTCAAGTAGCTAACTCATTTCAGGTTTTCCCCTTGATCAGGGCTAAGGCAAAACTCAAGGGAACATCTCTGTACCAAAATATGACAGTGCTATGACTTGCTAGAGGCCTAAACATAAGTGGATGTTATGGGAATAGTAGAAATATAATAAATTAGTGCAGTAGAATAGAAAACAAAACAATAATTTATTATGTTAAATAGATACTTGATGCATCAGAAATGTAGGGCTATAAAAGTAGTGTAAATGATAATACTGAGAAGCCTGAAGTACTCCTATCACAACAAGCTGCAGGGATTGTAGTCCACATACATGATTTCTCTCATTTTGCCCTGATGAAGGGGGTGTGTATTGAACCCCAGAACATGTTGGCTACTCTACTTGAATGTCCTCTGGGAGTCGCCGTTGGGGGGGGGGGAGCAAGAAATAGGGGGGCAACTTGGAGTTAGGCTTTTATTTCCTTTGTACAGGATTAAATAGTACAGGATTAAATATTTATAGTGAACGCAGCTTCCCCACATGTATGTAAGCTCCATTGCGTCCACAGGAAATGTGTCATTTTGTATTAATAGGAAAATGCAATTGCCTTTTTTTGAGAGAGCATCTTATCTGTTTAGTTGTGGTCATCTGACCTTCTCTCCGGCTTTCCATAGAAGTGTCTCTGCTTGCCTTCACCTGGGATCACTAGAAGGCCAAGTCCCAGGATCACTGTTCTCCCCTGTCCCTCTCTTTTAAAGGGACTAACAAATCATTTATGTAGATTGTACAGCTGCACACAGGCCCTTTTGGACTTAGGGGGTCCAATAATACTAGATATGAGTCAGAGCAGATAAGAATTGAGAAGCATTCTTCATAATGTTCTGGCTGTGTCCCTGATTTGTAAAATACGAGAGGCTTCAGGAAACAAGCACCTCATTCATTTTGTGTTTGACCAGCACTGTGATATGCAGAATTCTTCTCCTATTTTCTATTGACAGCTTTTAGACTGAAAGTGAAGAGGTGGTTTAAAATCTGACCCCGGTTATATATTATGAACCAGGAGAGTTTACAATGACTCAATGTTTAAAAGATATCTAAAGTTAACTTTTTTTTTGTAGTTTTGGATAGAAGAGAATGGTTATAATTCCTGCCATCTGTGTTTAATTTGGTAATTTTCCTTCATTTCCTGTCCTGTAGACACAACAGGAAGAGGAAATCCAAAGACACTTGTCACTGGATTAGACATCTTGATTTAAAGATCTCCCTATACTCTTAATTATTCATAGACATGTCACTGGATAAGGTGTCTGGATTTAAAGATCTCCCCGTTATTCTAAGGCACTTGTCGCTGGATAAGATTTCCCAGTTTGACAATCTCCCCAATATTCTTAGATACAAGTCACTGGATAAGACTTCCTGATTTGAAGATCTCCCCAAAATTCTTAGACACATGTCACTGGATAAGACTCTGGATTTGAAGATCTCCCCAATATTCTTAGACACATGTCACTGGATAAGACATCCCGATTTAAAGATCTCCCCAGTTTTTTAGACGCATCACTGGATAAGACTTCCTGATTTGAAGATCTCCCCAATATTCTTAGACACATGTCACTGGATAGGACATCCCGATTTAAAGATCTCCCCCGTTTTTTAGACGCATCACTGGATAAGACTTCTTGATTCAAAGATCTCCCATATATTCTTAGACACATGTCACTAGATAAGACTTTCCAATTTGAAGATCTCCCCAATATTTTTAGACACATGTCACTGGATAAGACTCTGGATTTGAACATCTCCCCAATATTCTTAGACACATGTCACTAGATAAGACTTTCCAATTTGAAGATCTCCCCAATATTTTTAGACACATGTCACTGGATAAGACTCTGGATTTGAAGATCTCCCCAATATTCTTAGACACATGTCACTGGATAAGACATCCCGATTTAAAGATCTCCCCAGTTTTTTAGACGCATCACTGGATAAGACTTCCTGATTTGAAGATCTCCCCAATATTCTTAGACACATGTCACTGGATAGGACATCCCGATTTAAAGATCTCCCCCGTTTTTTAGACGCATCACTGGATAAGACTTCTTGATTCAAAGATCTCCCATATATTCTTAGACACATGTCACTAGATAAGACTTTCCAATTTGAAGATCTCCCCAATATTTTTAGACACATGTCACTGGATAAGACTCTGGATTTGAAGATCTCCCCAATATTCTTAGACACATGTCACTAGATAAGACTTTCCAATTTGAAGATCTCCCCAATATTTTTAGACACATGTCACTGGATAAGACTCTGGATTTGAAGATCTCCCCAATATTCTTAGACACATGTCACTAGATAAGACTTTCCAATTTGAAGATCTCCCCAATATTTTTAGACACATGTCACTGGATAAGACTCTGGATTTGAAGATCTCCTCAATATTCTTAGACACATGTCACTAGATAAGACTTTCCAATTTGAAGATCTCCCCAATATTTTTAGACACATGTCACTGGATAAGACTCTGGATTTGAACATCTCCCCAATATTCTTAGACACATGTCACTAGATAAGACTTTCCAATTTGAAGATCTCCCCAATATTTTTAGACACATGTCACTGGATAAGACTCTGAATTTGAAGCTCTCCCCAATATTCTTTGACACACGTCACTGGATAAGACTCTGGATTCAAAGATCTCCCCAATATTCTTAGACACATGTCACTGGATAAGACTCTGGATTCGAAGATCTCCCCAATATTCTTACACACACATCACGAGATAAGACTTCCAGATTTGAAGATCTCATTATTCTTAGAAACACATCACGAGATAAGACTTCCAAATTTAAAGATCTCCCCAATATTCATAGACACATGTCACTGGATAAGACTTCCAGATTTAAAGATATCCCCAATATTCTTAGAGACATGTCACTGGATAAGACTTCCAGATTTGAAGATCTAATTTTTCTTAGACACATGTAACTGGAAAAGACTTCCCAAATTGAAGATATACCCAATATTCGTAGACACATGTCACTGGATAAGACTCTGGATTTGAAGATCTCCCCGTTTTTCTTAGAAACAAATGGCTTGGTAAGGTGTGTAAACCACACATCTTATGTGGTTTACACAACTCAAAGTTTTGGATTTTCCCTCACATTCAGTCCAGTGACAATGGTCACTGTGACAAACAGAGAAGGTGAATTCCCTAGCAGGGACACAGGGGGAAGTGAGTGAACACATACCGTTGCTCGCTCACTTCTTGATCATGTCCCTGCAGAGAGCAGTGACTGTCAGTCATGGCTCCCTGCAGGGATTCCCCCCCCTCCCGCTCCGATCTCCCAGCGTTGACTGGAGGAACAGACGGGGAGGGGGCGGTATAGCAGGCTCTGCCTCTTGATAGGCAGAGCCAGCTGTCACTCACGCAGCTGGGTGGATCTCGACAGTATTGTCAGGATCTGTCCCGGCTGTGGCGGTCTCAGTATACCAAGAGCTCTAGCTCGCGATATACTGAGCTTTGGGTCATGGGAGGATGCTAGTTTTTGTCCTCTCGTGAACTATGGGGAAAAACACTGACCCCATAGTTCTCCTTTAAACCTAATTTCTCAAATAAATGCCAATCACACAGTGCATTCAGATCTGCTTTTAAGTTGGAGACATCCTGTAAGGACCTTATTCCACTACATAACTTGGTGTCATCTGCAAACACAGAAATGGTACTTTTAATCCCCAACTCTATATTATTTATAGATAGATTAAACAGTAAGGGGCCCAACACTGAACCTTGGGGGACACCGCTAACAACCTCAGACCATTCAGATTATGACTAGTTGATCACCACTCTCTGAATACGGTCTTTAAGCCAGTTTTCCATCCAATTACAGATTTCATACTCTATACTTACTGACCTTAACTTATACATTATACTTATACATTAGCCGCATGTGGAGAATTGTGTCACACTATAATTGCAAAGTCCAAGTATACTATATCCACAGCCTTCCTTTGTATAATGTATTGCTCACTTCCTCATAAGAAGAAAGTAGATTTGTGTAAGAATGTCTTTCTTTTGTGAAATCATGCTATCGCTTATAACATTATTTTCTAGCAAAAACATGCAATCCTATATCCAACTCTTAAGTATCTTCCCAACTATGGAAGCTAAGCTCACAGGCGTGAAGTTACTTGATAAAGACTTTTTAACTATGCGTACCACATTGGCCTTGCCCCACTCCATTGTTAACAAGCCAGTCATTAAAAGTCTCTAAAAATTAGATACCATGGCTTTGAAATAAAAGAGCTCATATTTTTTGAAGATGTGTGGGTGTTATTCATCTGGTTCAAGGGCTATGTTCCCCTTTATTTTGTCTAACTGTTTCTGGACCATAGAAAACACAATTGATAGAGCGCACTCCTGTGGGACGGACACAACTCCAGAAAGTGACTGCTATGGAATGGTGTGCAATGCTCCTCACTGCAGGGGGAGGGACCCTGTATATATCACAAACACAAATCAAAACAAATTGCTGAGGAGCGCAACTACCTAAATACAAGCTAGTAACCAAATTGGCTAACAATGGAGTAACACAATGGGCTGAGAAACATGAATGTCATATAGAAGTACTGGCAGCCATAATATGGCTGGCCCTATGAAATAGAACCAATGGTAGGAGACTTACAGTTGGGATGTGAGCAATCTTGCCCGGGAGTCTCCCGCAGGGTTCCCTTCAGGGTCTTTTCAGTCGGGTCCTTTGCACTGACAGATGGAAGGTAGATGGCTGTCGGACCGGAGTTGAAGATCGGGTTGTCAGCCGAGCTCACGTACTCAACTGGCCAGGCCGAGCCACGGCGGCTGAAGGGGGAAGCGATAAGCCACGAGCGGGAGCCTTGTGTCACACAGCCGCTCGCGGCTTATCACTTCCCTACTATCACTTCTATATGACATTCATGTTTCTCAGCCCATTGTGTTACTCCATTGTTAGCCAATTTGGTTACTAGCTTGCATTTAGGTAGTTGCGCTCATCAGCAATTTGTTTTGATCTGTGTTTCTGGACCATATCAATTTTCAGCCATTGTGGATCATTAGAGCCTGTGGCACTTCCATCGCCATTTTGGACTTGAGTGCCACCGTGTTCATTGGTGTGCGTAGAGCTGGAGAAAATATTTAATAGATTTGCCTTCTCTGTGTCCCCAGTTACCAACTCTGATTTATCTTGTAAGGGGCCTATATACACAGACCTGACTTTGTTTAATATGAATATATTTAAAGAACTTTTTGGAATTTGTATTGCACTCATTTGCAACCTGTTGTCCGTTTTGAATCTTTGTGATCTTTATTTTCTCTTTGGTGGTGGCTTTGTCTGCCACTACTCGGTCATTGCATCTCTCCTCTGACTTTTTTTTTTTTTCTACCACAAGTTAGAAAACAACAGTTGTGATGTAAGGTATTGTAATGAGCAACACAGTCACTTTCTGCTACTTTTTTTTTAATAATTGAGCCCCAAAAAGATAAGAAGGAAAGGTAAGATAGAGTGAAAAGAGAACTGAAAGTGAGACAGCAGATCTCCCCCAGCCAACCAACCCTTCATATGTCGAGAAAGTATGGATTTCTGATAAAGCCCACCACATCAAACAGGTGTCGGAGCCGAGGGAAAGTTGTCTCTTCAAAGCAAGCTAGAGGAGATCCTGTCTGATAAGTGACCACACACTGCATGAAGCTCGTTATAGGAAACCGAGATATAATCAGACATATAGGAAATCAACACGGAGGAAGGGGAGGAGGGAAGGGGGAACTTTTTTTATTCTATTTCTTATCTAATGTAGATAAACTGAGCAACAGGTAAATCAGCGGGGAAAGTATGTGACACAGAAGACAAGATGGGGACTTTTCTCACTTTTACATTGAACATTTTTCATTAGCTTTTTGGGGGGAATTACAGACATTTTATTGATTAGGTTACTTGTAGACATATGCAAAGTACATATAAGTATATTTCAGTCATTGTTTAATTTTAGCAGACATCTGCTAATTTACCAAATCTAATCATGGTCTTCTGCCAGGTTTAAAAATTAAAATTATTATTACAACAATACTTGAAAGTTAAAACAAAGCTATGCTTAAAATCTACCCCATGGCTCCTTCATCCACACCCTAGTGCTCTCCCTGCGTCCAGAAGCCCTTTTGGTATATGTTTTGCTTTTACCTAAATACTTTTCAGATGTCTTCAGGCCTGGCACATGATGTGCAGGGTCCTTTTCCAAGTTAGATGATGACCAGCACCACTTAACCCACTGTATAGCAATCAGGGACCCAACTACTGGGGCCGCGTCATAAGTCATAAAACTGAGTTACAATATGAACCCAATTTCATAACTTGGTATTGGACAGTAATATTGTAAAATTAATTGCACACATAGCTGGACCTCATCAAAATGAGAACAGACATACCAAGAATGGAAAGGTTACAAAGGTCAGGGGCCTGACAAGCTGCTTTAACTCTCCTGGCCCAACCATGTTTCATATTTACGCCAAGTTTATTTTTAATTTAAAGCTCATTTCATGGCGCATCATAATTTAGGGGTTTTCAGACAGTATTGGATATGAATATTCAATTATCCTCTTAGTTATGAATTTAACAGTTTGGGAGGAGCAGAAGAGGACATTGTAAAGGCTTAGCCCTCCTGCTCCCTCTCCCCAGCCCTGCCCTAGGGACCAGCTCCATGAGACCCTCTAGAGCCTTGGTTCTCAACTGGTGGGTCGTGACCCAAAAGTGGGTCGCGGACCCTTGTTCAGTGGGTCGCTGCATGCTCTCCACTTTTCTAGCTGAGAGGCTCCTCAGCCTCCCTCTAGCACAGTAATGTCCATTCTCGCACCAAGCAGCCATTCAGAATAAGCTGCCTGGCCCTGAGTGCCAGCTTGAGGTGGGGTGGGCTGGAGCTATGGCCATGAGGGAACTCCATCCAGACGAGAATTGCTTACAGTTCCCTCGCATGTCCGGTAGAGGTGCCTGGACTGGAGTGATGTCACATTCTGGCTCCTGACATCTCTACAGGGTGTGCAAAGGAGTTGTACAAGCAATGCACATATGCATGGAGCGCCATCACTGCACAGCAGCCAATGTGCAGTACCGCAATGTCTTGCGTTCCATTGCAGTGCAACTTGGGTCGCGACTTAATGACCAAGTACAAATGTGGGTCCTGAGGTTACACAGGTTGAGAACCACTGCTCTAGAGGGCTAACAAAAAGATGCCGCAGAGGCAGCTAATGAGGCTCTTGTTTTAACATCAAGAAAAGGAACTCCTGCAGCATCAAGAAGTTCATATCAGCTCAGAAGAGCTCCCATCAGGGCACTCTGGATGTTTTGGTCCAGATTCGATGGCTATCATTGGTCTTACTGACCTGGATTCTGTGAGGGCCATTAGAAGTAATGGCAGGGCTCTGTGAATATCATTAGAGGTACTGGCGGGTCTTCTGGAAGTCCTGGTTGGGATTTTCAACGAAGGTCTGTAGAACCCAACAGGGACTCTGCAAGAACCATAACAAACATGTAGGCAGCTGAAGTTACATTCAATTTTCAACTTTTACTTGGCCCCACTCACCTCTACTTCGGCCTCCCTAGGGATCCTTGGAGGTAGCTCAATAGGTGGGACAAAGATCAACTTTTACAGGAAAAGATTTGCATGCTACTTCAGCTGTCTATCTCTGGATTAACTGATCTATTTTTTTTATCACTAGCCCAATTTAAATGTTCCAGGTTTGCCATGGGTTTGCTTCAAAACTACAGGAAGGCTTTTGAATATACCTGAAATTTTGCTATAACTGGCTCTTTTTCCAGCATGTCAGAGCAAAGCCCAATATGGCCTGCTTATATAAAGTGCATCTGTTTATAGCAAATGGCCTAGTTTGCTACTTCATCTCCCTCTGTGTTCTTGTGGCGTAATTCTCCAGGGAAGCGCATGAAAAAGTAAAATCGAACAGTAGTATGCAAATATAAACTACAGATCCAACTATCTGGTGACCCCTGAGTCAGTACACATTCATCTAGAATGACTCAGAACCTGCTTAAAAGAACCTTAGTTTAATCAGAATGCAGGATATTGTTCTTAGACTAAGAGTCCCTGATTCATTAAATATAGATGATCAAAGGGTTTTCAGTAAGTCTTGATGCGTAATTTTTTCAAAACTTTTATACTTTTTGCATGCATGCTATTTCCTATTTTAATTACTTAAATATCATCTACAGACAAATGTTACTCCATCTCTTCCCCATTCTTAAATTAAAACAAAAATCCCCTCTAACACACTTTTATGATTTCCTGAATCTGCCATCACATGACCCTCACGTGTCATAATGCTATCGGAGTCTTCTGGAGCCTGAGTGAACTCCAATGCAGGGCAACTAATGGGAAGTGTCCATGTCACCCAGACATGGACATCTGCAGAAGTAGGACCATTCCACTCTGCAATCCAGCAGTCAGAAGGCTGGGGACCTGGTACATAATGTGACCATGGATTTAGGTAAGTATTTGGGGCTTTTGATATTGGCTAGTGGTGGGTACAAGGTGAGAGGCCCATCTCCTCCTCCCCACCCACAATATATTCTCTTCTCTTTGAAGTGTATGAATGTTCTTTTTGTAGTTTTAGCTAGAGTAGGGAAGGATTAAAACCCCTTACTGCTGTCTGTGTCCCTCTGGTAAGATTCAAACTCTCTATTGGTCCACTTTGGTCACTGGCAAGTATGAGCAAGAATGGGCAAAAGTAAATTCATAATTCTGAGTTGTCACTGGAACAGGAAAAGAGGGGGCACCTTTAAATGGTGTCACTTTTTCCAGTACCAGCAGTTTTAAGGTGGGAATTCCACTTTCTTTTCACTTCATGTTGCATCTCCAGGACAGGAAATGAAGGGAAATCTCCTCAATGAGTTACATGCAAAGAAAAAACTGGCGGGGGTTTTACTATAAAACAGAAGCACACCAGTCTCGTGCAATATCTTCCATAGAACCTTTTCAAAAATATTTCACATACTCACAAAAGTGTTTAAAAAAGAAGCACATAGACATAACATTCGTCTAAGTGGGGCTTGCCCAATTACTAGATACAGATTGCCAACAATAGGCCCTGTTCAGTAACCCTTTGTCGCTGCCTCATTAGTGCATAGTGCTGACACATTTTGAGGGCAAACCATTCTCCTGAAATCTAAGTTCCAGTTTGCTTTCTTTCTGCTTTATAGTTTTGCATAAAGATTTCCCAGTCTGGAAAGACCTGCAAGGTCGTGGAGATCATTCTCTAGTTTGCTTTTCTATGGGACCATTGGAATAAGCTCTGGATAATAATAAACCACCCAAAGGATTGTATTTCTTTAAACACTTGGGTGCTGACAGTTTGGATTCATTGCATGACTCTTTACTGTTCTATCCAAAACTAAAAAAATGTTTTGCCTATAAATATACTTTAAACTGATCACTGAAATATATAATAGTAAAACAGTGAACACAATGGAATGACTGTAGATTCTCTTTATACAGATCTACTTCAACAAGGCAGAGGCAGTATGGTCTGTGACACACCACATGGAAATAAGTAGGTTGCAAAATGACCGGAATCTTACAGTAAACTCATTTTGGAGAGTGTAGGAGGAGCAGAGCCTACATACCGTATGTCAAGAGCAAATATATAGCTCCAATTGTTTGCCATTAGGAGGGACAGGCCCTATGTCCCTCTGTCTGGTCTGGTTGATATAACAAATGAAAAGGTGATTAAAGTGGAAACTGTCTTTATGCGAAATGACAATGAAATGAACGGGGGTTGTGACCTTTGATAAAACATATCAGGGCTTTTCCATTTCTGAAAAATTGGGAAGTTAACAGAAAAGGTAATTCTGAGATATACATATACTTGCACAATTGCAAACTATTAATAGAAGCAAGGTTTTCAAAGCATTAACACACAAAATAGAATTTGTACAATATTCTGTGGGAAACCGTTATATAACTCTTTGGGCTCTATGGCTAATTTGCATTGAACACCTACACTTACACAAACTTCATGCTGAAGTGCACAGTGCGCAGAAGTCGCCAACTGTCTGCAGAGTCAATAGCTACAGACCACCAAACTTTATGTGGCCTTCAGATTGGCACAGTGTGTAGAGAGCTTCATGGAATGGGTTTCCATGGCCGAGCAGCTGCATCCAAGCCTTACATCACCAAGTGCAATGCAAAGTGTCGGATGCAGTGGTGTAAAGCACGCCGCTACTGGACTCTAGAGAGTTTCGTATTATCGATTACTTTGGAGTGAGGAATCACACTTCTCTGTCTGGCAATCCGATGGACGTGTCTGGGTTTGGCGGTTGCCAGGAGAACGGTACTTGCCTGACTGCATTGTGCCAAGTGTAAAGTTTGGTGGAGGAGGAATTATGGTGCGGTGTTGTTTTTCAGGGGTTGGGCTTGGCCCCTTAGTTCCAGTGAAGCGAACTCTTAAGGCATCAGCATACCAAGACAGTTTGGACAATTTCATGCTCCCAACTTTGTGGGAACAATTTGGGGATGGCCCCTTCCTGTTCCAACATGACTGCGCACCAGTGCACAAAGCAAGGTCCATAAAGACATGGATGAGTGAGTTTGAGGTGGAGGAACTTGACTGGCCTGCACAGAGTCCTGACCTCAACCCGATAGAACACCTTAGGGATGAATTAGAGAGGAGACTGCAAGCCCGGCCTTCTCCTCCAACATCAGTACCTGACCTCACAAATGCGCTTCCGGAAGAATGGTCAAACATTCCCATAGACACACTACTAAACCTTGTGGACGCCTTCCCAGAAGAGTTGAAGCTGTTATAGTAGCAAAGGGCGGCCAACTCAATATTGAACCCTACAGACTAAGACTGGGATGCCATTAAAGTTCATGTGTGTGTAAAGGCCGGCGTCCCAATACTTTTGGTAATATAGTGTGTGTTTATATATATACTCCACGGCTTCCTGGCTGTGCAACTGGACAGAAATACACATTATTTGGCAGATAAAAGGGTTCACGTACAGTATGTGTATTTCAACTGTACAGCTGTTTGCCTGATCTCAAACCAATCTCAAATTCAGATGTCTTTTTTGTTTTATTTAAAGTTTGTTCTATATAAATTTACCCCTTTCATTTTTTTTATTTAATTTCATTACTTTTAAACTCTGTAACTGTAAATGACAATAACAGTATCAAGAAGAAGCACAAAGCAGCATTTTCAAACTAAAGGCCTATTTTGTAAATGAAGCATTCAGGTCACAGACTGGGAGAAAGAGGGGCAGCATAAGGCACCATTTAGGCTCTGCTACATGCACATGTGCTGACTTGAAACATACTGACAAAAGATGAGACCAGAGTCAGAACAGTGATGATTTATCAGTGCATTGCTGCTCCTTCACTGTCAAAGCAGCAGACTTAGGGCAGGGAGATGACACCATTGTATTCCTTAAAGTGATATTAAAGCTTCGGGGTTTTTTATTTTTTATTTTTGAAACCTAGGAGGCCCATCTTTGTTTAAATACTGTGTTCTTCATCTTAAAAAAGGGCTGGTTCCTCGTTTTCTTCGTTAAAAAGGCATACGTGCATAGGGTTCCCTGGCCGTGCCCGCAGTAGCTGTGTGCGCCATAGACACACATATTCCTCTGTCAGGCCACACCCCTCCACTCTTCCCAACAGGATGATTGACAGCAGAAGGAGCTTATGGCCTATGGCTTTCCTTCCCTGCCTGCCCTCTGTATCCTTTTCCTGCAAACAGGGAGTTCAGGTAATGGAGGATAACTTCGGCGACCGTCGTCAGTGACAGCGGTGACACAGGTAATTTTTTGGGGGGACGGGGAATACAAAAAGGTACTGGCCATTTTTTTACCTTAATGCAGAGAATGCATAAAGCTAAAAAACGAACAGCCTTTAATATTACTTTAACTCCAGCAGAAAAAGTGGTGTCCCTGGCTGTGCGACTGGACAGAAATACACATTCTTTGGCAGATAAAAGGGTTCACATACAGTATGTGTATTTCAACGGTACAGTTGTTTGCCTGATCTCAAACCAATCTCACACTCAGATTTCTTTTTTCTTTTACTTAAAGTTTGTTCTTATAAAAGATTTTTGCACATACCTGGCGGGCATTGTCAAATCAGTAGGTAGCCTTAGAATTTCTGGCTTATGACTGATGACAGACTTTTTGAGAAGATCTCTCAATGTAAAGCAAACTCCCCAGAAATAGATAAGAAGTATAAATAACATAAAACTCATATCCTGCTTCAGCAATTACACAATCTAACTGTTGGTTTCAAAATGAGTTGAGCACTTGTAACTGTCAGCTTGACTGAGCTTAATATGCTTTGCACTGAGGACCAGTGCTTCCCCAGATGTTGGTGAATTACAGCTTTTGGTTCTTCTCAAAAATTGGTCTTGTCCTTATTTGCTCTTCCTAAAAGACTGTTCTGCAACATTTCTGATCATTAACAAAGCAACTGCAAGAGCAATAAGCCAGTGTTAAAAATGCTTCACACATTTCTAATACCCGTAGATTGATTACAGAAATATATTAAATAATCTAGCAATTTATTGGTATGTTAAAGGGAACCTTTCCTTTCCCCATTCCTGTAAACATAGTGGTGCCATCAAAATGTACTCAATTAAGTGTCTTAGAGAGACTATCTCTTTGTCTTTACTCAATCAGTGGAAAGTGACAGGGTCTGCTCATAGACCCCCCCACCCGCTGGATTTAAATTTATGGAGCCACACTCCCTCACCTCATCCCCAACGGTCTAATCTTCAGTGTCTGCTGGAGTTGAAACTCAAACAAGGGAGAGACATCACAGCTCCCTCCCAACCCGGAGCCAGTGTTCAGACCTAGTGATCACATGCAGGAGGTAATGTGCTCTCTCTTAGCCATAAGCTTCTCTAGCAATGGCTCTAGTGGTGCAAAGAGAGGGTGTGTGAACATGGCTTCTTAAAGTGACACTAAACTCGGTAATTGAATCTTAAAAATACATTAAAGTACCCTAACTATTACCAAAACATTTATCTTATTTGTGTATCACTCGGCTGTAGATCCTCCAATCATCTCTGAATTGCTGCTGACACTGTCCTTCCTTCTGGAGGGTGGCTACTTTTGTTCCCCATGCTCCCTGTGTGTATTGTAAAGAGGCCACCACTCCAAGCTTGCTCCGGTGATGGACTACAATGTTTGCGTGGTGCAAAATACTCACTTTTATTAAGTTTGCTCTAAGCTCTGAAGGAGGATTAATGGGGGAACTGACAGAGCAAGATGGGAAAACATGTAACCAAACCAAAATAATGTTTGGGGGAATGGCTTATAAATGGTTTAAGGGGAAAGTGACAGAAACTGAAATAGGGAAGACTGACTTCAGTTGAAACAGAAACAGTGATGAGTCTTTAGTGAAAGTTCTACAGATGCTCTGTTGTGGTTTGATGTCTGAGGCCATGAAAATCTCCAACGCCCTTTCTCTGCTCTGCCGCGGTATATTCCGCTGCAGTATTTCCCCACTTTGTGTGAATTGAGAGGATAACCCGCTCTCAGGAGCACGTTGTACAGCTCTGACAACTTGTTAGCCACATTCTGTTAGAAGAGCAGGAAGTACTACTATTATTTTCATTCTGCATTAATAGTATTCCATTTTCAGCCTCATTGTTTTCTGCAGAACGCATTTTCCAAATGTAAGACCTTTAAATGTATGCATTGGTATGAGCATCCTTCTTAAAGGAGGAACTAAACTAGAGGACTTGACATCAGCATGGCCTGTGGTCTATCTGCAGGTGATCTTTCCACATTACTGTCTTACCATGCCTTGTTATACACTGTCTCTTTGTGGAGGAGCCCATCTTGGTAGAGGCAGGGCTTTCCTCATGTCAGAATCTCCAGCAAGGAAGACAGCATACCTACTGCCTTTCTGAGACAGGAAGGAAGGAAACCCTTCAGCACACAGCTTGTAGGCAAAGGAAAAGCCCCATGTCATTTCCCCGGTTACGTAGAGCATGAAGAATTCATAACCAAAAAATGATTGGCTACACCCACAAGTGCTTTTTTCATGGCGCTTTCACGGCAACACCCTTTCTGTGCTCTGCCGTGGTATACACTGAGTCAGGGGCGGACTGACATATGGGGCCCCCGGGCAATACAAGATTATGGGGTCATGCATTGTAGAGGGCAGCCCACTGGGGACCTGCCGAGCACCCACTTGAGGAGCGAGCAGCCGGCTATTACAGAGCTGTATCTGACACGGGCGGGCTGACTGGGTGCAGATGGCAGAGAGGTAGCGGCAAGGGGACGGTCAGTGACGGGCCCCCTGATGGCCGCGGGCCCTCGGTCCGTGCCCGACTGCCCGAATGGTCAGTCCGCCCCTGCACTGAGTTCTGTGTGCGGCGGTGGAAGATGGCGGACACAGGTACTCGTTTTAGACATCAGAGCATTTGCACGAGTACGAGTACCCATGCAAATACTCGGTATCGCGGCCGATTTCTTTCTACACTAATAGTATTGTATATTCAGCCTCATTGTTTTCTGCAGATGTATTTTCTTGATGTAAGACCTTTAAATGTATGTATTGGTGTGACCATCCTTCTTAAAGGAGGAACTAAACTGAAGGACTGGACCCCAGCTTGGCCTGTGGTCTCCCTGCAGATGATCTTTCCCCATTACAGACTTACCATGTCTTGTTCTCCACAATGTCTCCATATGGAGGAGGCCATCTTGGTAGAGGCACGGATTTGCTTCCTCATGTCAGAACCTCCAGCAAGGAAACTTCCCAACTTTCTGAGACAGAAAGGAAGGAAATCCTTTAGCACACAGCTTGTAGGCAAAGGAAAAGTCCCGTGTCATGTCCCCGGTTATGTAGACCATCTAGAATTCATAAGCAGAAAATGATTGGCTTTTTTCATCACTATGTTTCCTTTACACTGGCTTCTTAAAATAAAAGAGGTCTATGGGAAAGGTTTTATGTTGTGTAACACATTTGGTTGTTAAGTGCTGTATTTATTACAGAGGTCTACATATCTGTCCAAAAAGGGAGAACTGAGTAAAGAAGGACAGAGGGATATGGTTTCAAATGAGGGACAGATAGGAGGTACGAGAACAGTGAGCAGCACAGTAGTAACATTACCAAATCTCCTGAAACTAGCAGTCAGAGGCAGCGGTGCCTGAGATCTCCCATTGCGGATATACAGCTATGAAGCTCTGGACACAGGAAGTGCACTGCTATATTGCTGCATAGGCACAATTAAAGCAGAACTCCTTGCAAATGAATTCTTAACATCTGCAATGGGGTTACCTAAGCACTGCAAGAGTTAAGTGCTCGTTTGGTTCTAGGTTCAAAAATGAAAAAGTTATACTCACCCGATCCTCCGCGAGAGCTTGCTCTTAGACTGGTCCCTATAGCCTCTCTCCCGCTCCGACTTGGAGGATTGGGTTAATATAACTTTGTCTTTTCATCCCTAGGCAAAAACGAGCACTTAACCCTTGGAGTGTGGGGGTTGACCCACTGCAAGGATTAATTAAAGTTTTACCTGCAGTATCCCTATGACAGCAAACAGTGATGGGCAGTGTCCCTATGACAGCAAACAGTGATGAGCAGTGTCCCTATGACAGCAAACAGTGATGAGCAGTGTCCCTATGACAGCAAACAGTGATGAGCAGTGTCCCTATGACAGCAAACAGTGATGAGCAGTGTCCCTATGGCAGCAAACAGTGATGAGCAGTGTCCCTATGACAGCAAACAGTGATGAGCAGTGTCCCTATGACAGCAAACAGTGATGAGCCGTGTCCCTATGACAGCAAACAGTGATGGGCAGTTTGGTTCGCTGGGCAGTTGGTAAAAACAAAATCCCCAAACCCCGACTGTAACGCCCACATCCCATTAAAGTAAATGGTAGGAGAATCTTGTATTTGTTTCTGCCCTTTTTAAAGGCTAATTTGCAAGCTTTTGGTGAAAAGAAGGACATGGGTAGCTGGGCACTGCCATGAGGGACATGTGCCAAACAAATCTAGAACATTTTGTTCAATGTGGCTTAAAAACCTTAAAACATACAAAATACCAGGCTTGGGGGATGCCTTAAAGTGTTTTTCCACTTTTACAGCTGAATTTGAGAAAACCCGCCCTATGTCTTTGTTATGTGTTCCCATTCACACAGCATAACCAAAAATATGTTTTAAAAAATATATTTCTTACATTTGTAGCTGTTTATTTGGAGCAGGATTATACATAGGACTCCACAGGCAGCTTCTACTTCTTAGAATAGATGGCACAGTGCAGAGATGGGAACAGGCTGAGGGATGTTTCTTTTTCTAGTTTACAAGTGATAATGAAATCTGCCAACACAGTACTGACAGGGTTAATGATGGGAAACCCACCCCCTCAGGCACTGGGTACTAAGCAGGATTTTTCAGTTCTGGAGTTCCCAGAAAGATCATCTACAAAATGTAAGCTGCAATTACTAAATATTATTAATATTAAAAGGGTAATTCACAAAGCTGCTGAAGGATCCACTCGTAACTTCGGCTGACCCTTCGGCTCATTTCCGTTCTTTTTTTTAATTTTTAATTTATTTTTAAATGTTACTATTTATTTAAATTTTTAAAATGTTTTCAGCCTTTTTTTTCCCGACTATTTTTATTGATTTTCTATTCTGCTCGGTACCACGGAGGTACAGAGCAGAATAGCCGAGCCGAATGCCCCTTGGCGGCATTCGGCTATTCAATCACTGCCTATGTGAATAGGGACGAACGGCAGCGAGTGAGCTGCTGGAGCTTCGGCTCAGCCGATCCAGATGTTGGATCGGCTGAGTCGAAGTCCTTCTGCACTTCAGTAGAAAGAATAGGTTACCAGCACTCAAAATAATTCTGAGTCACATCTTTTGCCCTGAGGAAGGGACCCTGCGTGGCCCCGAAACGTTGGCTATTTGACTATTGTGACACGTATGTCCAATAAAAAGGACTTATCTATTTGAAATTATTTTGAGTGCTGGTAACCTATTCTTTCTACTTTGTGCATTACACGGTGCCATCCGTGGGAGTTACTGCAAGCACCTCATCTCTACTGGCCGGGACTGCTGAAAGGTGTGCGGAGAGCACCCTCACCAATTACAACTTCTGCACTTCAGCTCATCCAAACATGCTGAGCATGTTTGGCTGACCAAGTGCAGCCAAAGTACGGCTGATTTCAGTCGATGTATGGCTGAAATCAGCCGTACTGAGCCAGAGTGAATAGTCGAATGTAATTCACTTCGGCTCACTTCACTTCGGCTGGGTTATTCACTCGGCAGCTTCGGCGTCTTTGTGAATAACCCCCTAACTTATTCTCTGTAAATGGGAACATGTAATAGATATGAAATAGGTATTATCCCAATTTGGCCACAAAAGTAAAAATACACTTTAAACCTGCATGTGAAGTTGCACACCTTGCGAAAAAGTGACATTTAAAAGGAAAGCAAAAACAATCACCTCTAAGGGCCCAATTACACCATGTGCAGACTAGATCCAGACCAGAGCATTTTTTTGTCTGGTCCAAATACGCATCCCTATTCAGTCCTATGGTAAAAAGTGAGGCTAGTTCACACCATTGCATTCAGTTCCAAAACGTTTAAAAAAAGTACTTCATGCACTATATTTTCTGGTCTGGAATGCACCAAAACACATGAAATGCAAGAAAATGCACCAGAACGGATCAAAAACACGTAAAAAATACACATACCCGCGTTTCCAGAAACGCATCCAATCTGACCTGGAGATGGTATGAACAAGCCCTAAATTACATTTCTTTATTCAGTTTGTGAACCTTAAAGGGACAGTGTTTCAAAAAGTGTTAAAAAAAAACTCCTGGTATGAAAAAAAAAAAAAAAAGCAACATGGGGCCCCCTGCAAAATCCATTCCAGACCCTTATGCTTCATAAGGGACAAGGCAGATAGCCCAGAGGTCATTTCTATAATGCTTGTGGTCACTGCTATGTGTATTATACCTCTAGCATGTGGTCACCAGGTGTCCCTGGCAGGAATGTTTTTGGACTGACTATCCAGCCTGAAAGTATATCTTATATTTGGAATTACTTCGTAGTAAGTTGTCATAAGCAAGAAACTGTCGATACCCAAATATTGCAAAATCCTCCAATGGAGCATGATAATGTTGGACCCATTTGCTCCTTCTATCCCCCATCCTATGCTCCTCTGTGCCATCTTGCGGCCATAATGTGGCACAACTCTGACACTAAGGGGTTATTCACAAAGCTGCCAAGCCGTAGTGAACCGAGCGTAGTGAACAACGTTCGGCTATTCACTACGGCTCAGTACGGCTGATGTTCGGCTGAGCCGAAGTGCAGAAGTACTTCGACTCAGCCGATCCAACATCTGGATCGGCTGAGCCGAAGCTCTGGCAGCTCACTCACAGCCGTTTGCCCATATTCACATAGGGGCCGAACGGCAGTGAGTGAATAGCCAAATAGCAAATCAATGAGAATAGTAAAAAAAAAAATTAAATGAAAAAAATAAAGATTTTTTAACAAGAAAAATAATTGGGCGGAGCTAGCAGTGACAGCTTCGGGTGCTATACAGGCTTTTGTGAATAGCCCGTACAGCAGCCCTTCGGTTCGACTGAACCGAAGGGCTCTTGCAACTAGAGCTAGCCGAAGGATGAGCCGAAACTACGGCTGGATCCTTCGGCAGCTTTGTGAATAGACCCCTAAGACATTCGCAGAGCTAGTAGCTCTGCAAATGTTTTATAAATACACCCCTTAGTGGGCTTTACCAGGGATTAAATGATATATGATTCTGATAAAATGATACATGATTAGTTTTGTAGGCCTGTAGTTTAATAGTTCTAGACCTAAGGTATTTCTTATCCTCATTCTTCCGCACAATGAAAAATGAAACCTTTTAAAAATCACTTTCATGCTAAAAATAAAGCTAGCAAGCATGGCAGTGTTCTGATTCATTTGGTTAGACTGGTAAACATTGGCCATAAGCCATGAAATTTGTATGCTGCACTTTATCTATACAGAGGTGATGTGCTGCCTGCAATGGGTTGATGCTGCACGTTTTCTCCTGTGTTAGGCTGATAATAAAACCACGGGAAGGGAAATATTGATTGTGATCTCTTTCTTTGCAGTGAAACCACTTCCTTTTGTGCTTTAATCATTGTATGCGCCGTACAGTTGCATGATTCACGGGGAGGAAAGTGACAGGATGGAACATTTGAATTTTCCTAAGATAGAGAAATAATTTACAGCCATCAGAAAAGTCAGATAAAATGAGTTGGTTGGATCGAAGACTGGATGCCATGTGCGGTTTAGGAGCAGGGGCTGAAAGACGGATTGAAATGGCAAGAACACACGAGGTGCTCATAGGTGGAATTACCCACAGGTTCTGCAGATCTCTATTGGTAAAACACTCCATACAGGAACATTTTCTTTCTCTGCCCCCTCCCACAGAGCTATAATTAAGGTGTCACTTTCCAACAGCTTTACTTACCAATTAAGCCCCCATTCACACCAGAGCTCGACACTCAGATTTCCATGCTATTGCGTTCATTCACATCTAAATGATGTACCGTCTCTCAATGCTCAGAAAAAGTACAGGAGCTCCTATGGTGCATGATCACACGTTTTTGGCCCCAGTAGAGTTCAATGGGAGGGTCTTCAAACCGCAAGGGTAACATGTTTTTTGTATAAGTGTGTGCAGTCAATAACTGTCTCCTTCTCCTCCTAATAACTAGCTGGTAAAAAAAAAACCAAAACAACCCACTGAAGCCTGAAAAGGTGCGAAAATGTGTGTAAAAGCAATAAAACAACCAAATATGCCAACACAAGTGTGAACGTACTCTTAATAAATGAAACACACACATTCACGTTCACTCATGTTCACTCTGTGCTATCTCTTGCAGTACATCTTCATCACAAGATGTCCTCAGTCTTGAATGACACCCAGCATCCCTGTGAATGGAGGGTGTCATGGTCCTCATGGACATCATCATGTTACCACTACACTCTCTGCATTGCTATGGACCGCCTGGCCCAAAGAAGAGACAAGAATTAGAGGATCCTGCAAGCTCAGGTGACAGGTTTGGAGTCTTCAGGCCTGGAGTTCAGCATTAATGCTAGTTGGCTCAACATATTTTGAAGGGAGCTTGGAATTTGGTTGTAATTGAGATATACCCACCATCAATACATAAGTAGATCAATCGGTATACTGGTCTAGCTTGGCCCAGTGTAAGTATGTATATGCTATACCTGATCGGCCACTGGGGATCCTTCAAAGCTCTGTAGTAGCCAGAGCTGAGCGACTTACCCACTATTCTGAAAACACAGCAGGTCTCTAGCTCAGCACAGCAGCCATTTATAGAACACCTCGTATTTTTATCAAGGAATTCAAGTTGTTCTCTGATTGGATGAAGGGTGGATCCTGACGAGTGAAGAGGGCCAAGCTGGACCAATGTAAGTATGCATAATACTTTTTTACTTGAAGTTAATTTTTAAGCTTAGTGGAAAAGACACAAGGGAACACTTTGCAACTGGAGAAAAGAAGATTTAACCATATGGTAAGGGTTCTTTAATATAAGAGCTGTAAAAATGTAGTGCCTTCCACAGGAATAGTGATGAGCAAACTGGCCTGCGTTCAGTCCAACCCGGAAATCTGGGTTCGAGGAACATCCAAGCAAACAGAACCCAGAGAAGCCTGTGTCCTAGCAACCAATGACGCTGTGCAGCTTGCACAGTGTCATTGGTTGCTAGGACCCTGGCAACTGGGCCGCACAGCATCATTGGTTGCTAGGACCCTGGCCACTAGGCCGCACCATTGGTTGCAAGGATGCAGGCAGATGCATCATAACAGCCAATTATGTGGGTCTCCCATTGTCTTAGCAAAAGATTACTCTGTCGTGTACCACATGCATAGCGCCATCGGTTGCTAAGATGCTGGTAGCCCTCAAAGGTTATGGAAGCGCCCACTGTGTCCTAGCAACCAACGATGCTGTGCAGCTCAGCCCAGCGATTAGTTGAGGGGAGGGAAAAGGAGTGTGGAGGGGAGCTATGCCCAGAGTTCAGCTTTAAAGTGAAACAATAAAGGTTTTGGGTCTGATTTAAAAGATGTTCAGGTGTTAACCTCATGTTTCAAATGTACTTACTATTTTGTAACCATTTTTACTTTATAAATAACCATGTAATACAAGGTATACTGCCACTAAAATGAGTGCACAATGGACCACCACTTCACCACTTCGCTATACTTTCCCATTAACTGAACAATGACGTTTCAGGGATCTGTAGTCCCTTGATAAGGGCTAATGATAGACTTCATTAGTGTACATGTTTTACCCTATTAACACCAGATGGGATGCAGTACTTAAAATGTGTTGGCTTTCCCTGAACCATCAATAATCACTTCATGAAGATCATCACTTTTTATTGATAAATAAGTGATGCTGCAATGGTATTGTCAAAATGATACTAATCGCCAGTGTCGCATGCCAGATGCTGCTCCGTTATCACCGCTCCACTTCCTCCCGAGTGTCAGTAAGGTGCCTTGTGCATTCTATGATGCTTGTCATGAGCTGTCATCACAGAGCTCATATTCTTTCCTACCAGGACTGTCCTTGGGCCACTATAGAGTTTTCCCACAACGTATGAAACATTGATGCAGCTATTATTACTATGAAATCTACCGGAGCAGAGGGACCTTGGTGCAAACGCCTGAGCTTTGTCATCAGTCAGGTTCCCATAAAACCATGTACACTTCAAGACAGGTAACAGCCCTAGTAGACGTGCTCATGTCCCAGCCTGAGGTCCATCTGACCTTCTCATTACTGCATGCCTTTTTGGAGGGTTTTAATGACCTTTTTTTAGAAAGTCTGTGAAGGTTCTCCGTCATCCAGGTCATGGTATATCTGTAAAAAATAAATCAAGGCAACTGGACTTGCCGTAATTTTCTTGAAGACATTTTGCTGGTCATCCGAATCAGAATGAATTGAGAAAGCTAGTCAGATGACCAGTAAAACGCCTTCAAGAAAATTACAGCAAGTCCAGTTTTTTTTACAGATATACTTTTCCAGAAAGCCTTTTCCCTTCTGTAGTCAATGCCATGCTTACAACGTATAGGGCTGAAAATCCAAAAATAAAATGTGTCCTCTACATAATACTCTCTGCAGGGTTTTTCCTTTGACATGATGTGTTTTAGAAAATATTTTGACAATAAATCAGCTACTTAATAAGATACATAAATAAATACATTATAAATAAATAAGTATATCATTTTGTTTTCCGCTATCTTCTGCTTTTCCAGTTATAGCTCTCCAGGGACATCTAGTGGTCTGGTCTTAAACTGGAATTAGGTCTAAAGCTGGGCAGACATATGGCAATTTTCTAGCAGTTTTGAACCAGCTTTAATTTGCAAATCAAAAATGGATGAAGACAACTTTCCACTGACATTTAGACTTAAGGTGCCCATACACTGCACGATTCTCGTACGAGAATTGCGGGAAATCCTGCGATCGTACGAGAATCGTGCAATGTGAATGAAAACGTGCGACCGTTTCTACTGTACGGTCGCACGTCTTTTGTCTAAGGAGCATGCTAGAAAACCCGCCGAGAATCGTACGATTTTCGGCTGGTTTTTAGCATGCTTGAGAGACAAATGCCGAACGGGCCGGTGTACACACGCAGAGGGGTGGGCTTCCGATGATCGCAAGTACGATCTGCCTGTCCAAGATGGGCAGATCGTACGTTTTTTTAATTACTTTACAACCATCCCAAGACTAAGGTCTTGGGATGGTTGTAAAGTGTATGGCCACCTTTAGATGGTTTCCCAATGTGCCCTTTTTTGTCCTGACCATGGGACGATTCAGTGTCTATGGGTGCCCACACACCTTACGATAATCGCGGGAAATCCCGCGATCGTACGATTATCGTAAGGTGTGTGGAAGCCGTGCGACCTCTGCTACTGTACGGTCGCACGACTTTATACTTACGAACATGTTCGAAAACCCGCCGAGCATCGTGCGATGTTGGGCAGGTGTGTAGCATGTTCATAAGATAAAAGCCGGACGGGCCGGTGTGCGCAAGCGCACACTGCCCGTTCGGCATTGCGATCATCGGAAGTACGATCTGCCTGTCCAAGATAGGCAGATCGTACGTTTTTTTAAGTACCTTACAACCATCGCAAGATAAAAGTCTTGCGATGGTTGTAAGGTGTGTGCCCAGCATATGGGTGTTATGCAGAGCATGTCAGTCTTGGAAAAAGTATTCATTGGCAACACCTGATCAGGAAAGTTACAGTGATCCATATATTTAAAGGGCAACTATGGGGTCAGTGCTTTTCCCCATAGTTCTCCTAAGGGTCACGGGAGGACACAAACTAGCTTCCTCCCGTGACCTAAAGCTCAGTATACTGAGACCGCCGCAGCCGGGACGGATTCCGACATTGCTGTTGAGTTCCACCCAGCTGCGTGATTGACATCTGGCTCTGCAAGGACTAGAGGCAGAGCCAGCTGTACCCGCCCCCGTCTGTTCCGCCAGTCAGCGCTGGAGGATCGGACAGGGGAGGGGGGAATCCCTGCAGGGAGCCGTGAGTGGCAGTCACCTCTCTCTGCAAGGACATGATGGAGAAGTAAGCGGACGACGGTATGTGTTCGCTCACTTCTCGATCTATTGAGCCGATGTGTGACAGTTTCATTGTCACAGGTCGGCTCGAACTATGAGGTTGAGTGATTTTCACTCACCTCATAGTTCTCCTTTAAGTTACTTTCGGTGTGGTCCTTAAAATAGGAAGAGACTGGAATCTCCCAAATGATAAAACAAAGATCAGTAACCTTTTGTATCAGCATGGGAAAGCCTGTCAGTATTTATTGTTGTTGTCTGTGTCCTCAGATGTGATTTTCTCTTCTCCGGCGTGGTTACCAAGACAGGACGTTTTGGGAAATCACCCCAACGGGATACACAAACAACTGTACAGAGGTTGTAACTCTTCTTAATTATACCTAAAATAACAAAAATTATTTTAGGTTAAATTGAGCTTTAATGGAACCTGCAACTCACCAGGTTGTATGCTTCAAATACTTCTGAAATTATTAATATTATAATTATTATTATTGATTTATATAGCGCCAACAAATTGTGAAGCGCTTTTCAATATAAGGAGCACATGATAGTTAAAATACAGTTCAAGACAAGATGCTGAGGAGGGCATAAGCCACCCTGCTTTATTTAGTAGATCTGTGCCACCTGCACCTCTTCTGCTGCTTCTTGAATATTCCCTAACAAGTCATCAAGGGGGCAACACTGACATTAGGTAGCAAAGCCCCGCCTCTACCAAAGTGCAAAAGAAGACACGGCAAGACCTGGTAAGTCAATAATGGGGAAAGATCAGCTGCAGGGACCTGTACCGGTACTGAGAGAAATATGAAGGCTCCCATTGCTGACTTTCCTCTTACTTCACTCGCCTCATTCTTGTTCCAGCTCAATAATTTAGAAAGTATTAAGGCCAAGGGCAGCCAGACAATTAGCATTTTAGAAGTAGGTCATGTTGACTGATTCTGTATCTCTGTTCAGGTTTACTTTAAGAAGGAAAATCTGTTTATGCACAGAAGAGACGGATAAAAGGGACATTTCCACCATGTGTAACAATGTTCCCAGGCTATATTAATGAAACATATGGCTAATGCGATTTCCAGCAGAGAAACAGCTCATTAGTATAGAAAAAGAAGCGAGTATTAAAGCATGGGAACTATAATAAGGCCTGCACTGACAGCCATAATAAAACATCTGGTATAAAACTGCTGCTTTTGTGGTTTCTATATTTACCGGCTACTTATCCGTGTCCAAGCCGTGTCCAATTTTTTTTTATATTGTCTGCTATAGCTCTCCACAGTTAATACAATATTACTGTATTTCATTATAAACTGATATTTTAAATGGTCGCTGGGATCTGATGACACAAAGTCAGCAGTCTATTGAAAACTAGAATTTGTGCCGGTGATGCATAGCTGTAGTAATCTTCCATGAGCTTCAGTTTATCAAAAATGTCTAAAATAAAAAATGTCTGGATTATGGTGACTATGCGTCATTGTTTCCCAGCTTGATGAACCCCTTAGGCCCCTTTCACATGGGCATTCTGATCAGGTTTTCAGATGGATCTGATTGGGAGCCTAGTGTTAGTCTATGGGCAGCCTGATCTTAACGGACGAGCGTCTGGTTACATCTGATTACCCCCTGACTCCAGCCAGCGCCAGGAAATCAAATGGAACAGAGTTCTGTTTTGGAGGACATTATCATGGTGGATTGGGGGAAATCTAATGTAAATGGACTCCCCATATTCATTTCAGTTTTTTCCCTTATCGTAAGAAGGACATGGATGCCACAATGGTCGCTTCCGATCAGCAGGGGATCCATGCATGGTCAGAACTGAAGGTGTCCATTAGACATGTGCAATTCGTTTCGTTCTGAATCTAAATTTGGACGAAATTTTGGAAATTCTGAGATCTCGAATTACAGATATAACGAATGCAAACGAATCCGAATTTCCGATTCCCGAAATTCATTAGAGGTAGTCTGTACGAAATTTGAGGGGAACATTCTTTTTTTCCCCCTCAAATGTCACTTTGCTGCAACGAACGAACTGAAAACGAACCGATAATTCGTACAAACTACCGCTAATGATTTTCGTCCGAATCCCAAAATGAATTGACTTTTGGACCCGAATCCCGAAAAACTAAATAATGCAAAATCCGGATCGAAACAAAACTAAACACATTTTTTGCTGGTGCACATGTCTAATGTCCATGGTTTACAAAACTGGAACTTGTGTGTTAGCTTGGGTCAAGTAATCCTTGATATCTATACTTCCTTCTTAGAGTAGACCCTTGATTGGTGGACGCCTAGAGAAGTTTCCACATTTTGTGATGGTGTCAATCCATTCTTACCTCCTTTATAGTCTTATTGGCCAGTGCAACTGCCCATCATAGTGACAGGCCAAGAGATATGTGTGGGGTGGTGCTTATCACACCACACATGTGACACTACATGGAAGTGTCAGGACTTTGTCCATCAGAATGGCCCAGATGTGGTAAAGAGGGTTTGGAAGTATGCTGAAGGAATGGGCCTACACTCTATACTGCAGAATGGCACCCTCTTCTCCCCAAATTTTAATAGCTCATCTTCTGTTTGATTCCTGGATTTCTGTCAGATCAACAAGTATTTTTTCTGTACTTGCAGCATTTTCAAAGGTAAAAAAACGGATAGGCAACCTCGGCACTTCAGCTGTGGTGAAACTAAAAATCCCATAATGCATCTGGGAGTCATGCTTATGGCTGTCAGAGTTTTGCAAAGCCTCGTGGGACTTGTAGTTCCACAACAGCTGGAGTGTTGAGGTTGTCTAAAAACATGAGTAATGCCCATGCATTACAGTGCACTGTCAGACATTTTGGTATCACCTCCTCTGACGGTATCACCCGGCGGGGGGTGCACCCCTTGCACCCCCCTTTTGACGCTTCTGTAGACTGAACTGCTTAACTGCGTTCAAGGAGAATTGTGGGGAGAGTGAAATACACTTATGCCCATAATTAGAGCCGATGTGTGATACTGAAGCTGTATGTGATCGCTGAGTTCCCGATCTTCTCCCTGCAGAGAGCAGTGACTGTCAGTCATCACTCCTCCCATCTCCGATCCTCCAGCGCTGACTGGAAGGACAGACGTGGGAGGGGCGGGCACTGCTGGCTGTAGAGAGGCAGAATCAGCTGTCAATCAGGTGTCGGGATCCGTACAGCTGCAGTACAGCTCTGCGCTTTCAGCATATAGCAGGCAATAGCCCACTATATGCTGAGTTTGGGGTCACGGGGGGCATTAGTAAATGTCCTCATGTGACCCTAAAGAGAACTATGGCAAACAAGGTTGGCCATAGTTTTATTTTAAAGTCATAAGAGAGATCCTGGATGTGCTGTCTATATACATATTTCCTATGCTCCCGGGCTCCGCCTACTGGCCATAATGCAGTATTACCTCACAATGCATTTAACCTAAAAAGAAAATGTACTAAGAACTTTCGTTTTTGCCATTATTCACACAAAATGAATGTTCACAGATATTTACAGGGCAAAGGGCCTTACAGATTGTTTATAAATAGACCCCTTAAAGTGTATGTATAGCCAAAACATTTTTTTTTCAATTTTGGATAAAGTAGGGAAGAGTTCAAACACCTAGCGGGTTATTTTTTTTTGCTAACTGGGTCCTGCTCGGGAAATTTCCCTCTACTTCCTACCTTGGAGAAGCAACAGGAAGTGAGCACAAATCTCCACAAAGTGAGGAGTGTTCCCTTCTTAGGGAGATGTCACCGGAACATTTGTCCTAATTGGAATATTTACCCTCACCTCGTGCTCTCACGATAACTGCAAACCTTATGATTTTTCAATGCTTTTTGTCTTAGTGACAATGGTCTCCAGGACAAATAGAGGGTGAATCTTCCCAACAGGGACACCAACTTCAAAAATAACTTGAGATAAATTGTAAACCTTCTCCAATCTATCCACAACTAGAGAAATCAGTTTTGCCTTAGCATACACTTTAACCTTTAGTGAGAGATCCTAAATTTGAATGGGACCCTAATACTTAACCTTACACCCTGAACCTATCATTAGCCGAACCCCTCACTTATTCCCTAAAGCTGAATTAACCCCTGAAGCCCCATACTTACCTTATCTGGCTAATGAAGCTTGAGATGTTCAAGTCAAACCCCAAACAAATACACGTGGCATAATATTTCCACTCTGCCAGATATGGCCACAATTGAATTCCCAATCTCAGTGTCATATTTTTTGGGAACAAAATCAGGCTTCAAGCTCAGTGTATAAATCATATTCTTTATTACATCACCATTAACGGGCTCATTGACCCCCAGAGAATGTGTCACATTTTTCCAGAGGTCTCTCCAATTCTTCTCCGAGAAAACAATCTAGAATGAAAAAAGTAAACTGTGATTATTTTTTTTCTTGCAAGGGGGTCCCCCCTTAAAATCTTTGACATTCTAGTTAGGGGTGCCTCAAGATTTTGCTTTCTTTTAAAGGGTGCCATGACTGAAAAAAGGTTGAAAAGAGAATGCCTGGGGGAAGATAATGAGGTATCCCCATCCTTCATAAACAAATGCTAAGCAGGGTTTTGTAAATTTACAGGAAGACAACAACATGGAGCAGATACTTCTTTGATGAAGATGAAAAAATTGCTTGATTTCCCTCTCAGTGCTTAATTTCCAGCCCCCCTCATTTCCATCTGGCCAATGAACTTTCTCTGGAATTAACACTAGCATGCACGGCCCCGTTATAAGCGGCTTAGCTATATCAGATCATATTTGTTTAAAGGATAAAAGCTTCCTAAAGCTCTTTAAAAGCTGAGCCAAAAGAAGCCACTGAATAGGGAAGGTGGTGGACAAGAGCTGCTGCGCGTGCAGAACGGGTGAATCGCATTGGGGAAATCAGTTACTGGTATTTCATGACCTAGAACTGTAAATGTGCTGAAACCAGCAATTTAATTCTGCAGACCATCATCACATGCAATTATCTCCGCTGCTTTGGTGCTTATTTTTCAAGTTGAAAGTAAATGTGTTTAACCCATTACTATCCGCATGAAAACATTAATCTACAGGTCACAAAAGGAGTGCTGCATGCTCCTAACTATGAGACTGCACTATCACTGAGAGCTCCCAGTCTCTATTAAAGATTGGGAACCAATGAGCGTGATTCCCGATCATATAATCACCATGTAATTTCTTATATGGTGATCACATGGTATTGTTAGTATTCATCTGTCATTGATAGTGGCTGTCCAGCGCGCCAGACAGTCCAAGGGCCGAACGAGGAAGCAGCAGCCAATCGGCGAGCAGCTCAAGACAGGCCCTGCCGAGCCGCCACTGCCATACTAGCAGGAGCTGCTGTGTTAAAGCGGGTCTGGTGGGCCCAGGGAACATATGCTGCGTGCAGGCTGGAAAAGGGAGAAAGGAAACAGGGGTCGGTGACAGGCACCCTTCTGGCTGCAGGCCCTCGGGCAGTGCCCGAGTGACCGAATGGTCAGTCCGCCCCTGGAGGCTAATGTATTTCTTTGTGCACAGACAATTCACTGTATTATTGCAGGGGGCATTCTGGAAACCAGCTTGGCCATTTATAAAGATCATACAGGCCTGCAGCACTGCTGGTGCCTTCTATGTTTACTAGTAGCCAGCAGCTTGATCACATTGCCCTGTAGTGCTGATTGTTTATTCATAATAGCAGACAAACCACCAGCTTAGAGAGGGGGCAGGGGCTGTATGCTGGCTGTACCTCCCCCCCACAGGAACACCCATATTTTGGGCTTTAGACTGGGGTGGAGCTACAGCCAACGTTAACATAAACCATGAGGTGCAATGGGGCCACCAATCAGAATGGGGCCAAGTTCTATATGCACTTTTTATCTACCAGAGCACCCAATGCTATATGAATTTGTTCCCCTGGTGGTTAAAATAAAAATGTAATATTTTTGTGAGGCCTCTTTTTTTTTTTTTTAAATCAGCGTTTAATTAACAGAGTAATAATCTGACATTCAAACTTATCACAAAGGACTGCACGCAGGCAGTCAGTGGATACTCATTTACAATGAATGAACATGCACAGCAAATAGTTTAGCATAATCTCAGATGAATCGGGCTGTACCAAGACTCAGTGGAGCAGTAGTATCATATGAACTTAAGGAGGAAACATCGGGCAGGTGGCTGTCGATCTTCGGAGAAGTCCAGCCAGTTCGGGATAGGTATAGCCTCTACCTCCAGGAAAGAAAACAAAGCCGGCAGCTGTTGAGGACGATGTAGCTGGAATGTGGCGTCGCCCTTCTGCACAATGAGATGAAAAGGGTGACCCCATCTGTACAAGGCGTCCGCGGAGCAGAGGAACTCCAGTAAGGGCCTCAAGGATCGTCTCATGTGGAGGGTATGTCTGGAAAGATCAGGCATGATGTGAATAGGAGCTCCATCAAAGTCCATCGGTTCCTTGTGCCAGGCCTGTCGCAGGATTTCCTCTTTTATGGCATAAAAGTGGACCCGGCAGAGGACATCACGAGGCGGGGAGTTAGCAGTGGTTTGTGGACGAACTCCAAGAACCCGGTGTACCCGATCCAATTCCATGACCGCATCAGGGGGTTTATCCAGGTAGTGGTTGAGGATCGCCAGGACTGTGGATTGCAGGTCCCTTCCAGTGGTAGCTTCAGGGATACCTCTCAGTCGCAGATTGTTGCGTCTGTTGCGGTTTTCGCCGTCGTCCAGCCTGAGAAAAGCCGTAGTGATCTGTGTGCCCATATCTGAGTGGGCCGGTTCCAAGGCCGACAGCCGCTGTGTGATAGAAGACATAGATTCTTCCAGTGTGGACACCCGGCCATCTAGAGCTTCTGCCCAATTTCCTGAACTTCTTCTTTGAAGGCCGCCACGATCGTCGCTGCCATAGCCTCCAGGTCACTTTGGTGGTGAGCCGCGGAATGATCTCCCTCCAGTCCCCCCCTATCCCCCCCTCGATCAGCAGGCGGTCTCCAGAGCCTGTAGATGGGAGGACAGGCGAGGGGATCGGGGATGGGGGCCGGTTTCGATTGCGGGTCGGCTCCGCCATGTCCTGCAGGGGTGCCAGCACTTTGCCCTTGGACTTAAAAGGAGTGGGGCCTGCAGCCGCCGATCGGGTAATCGCCATGTGCGACGATCCACCTACCCGGCTTGAAGTGTCCGCGGGGGCGAAGAAGCCTGTCAGGGCGGACTGTCGGGAGCTCCGGAGTTGCGGCTGGCTGCCCTGCGGCCGTGACATGCAGAGAGAGGGCTGTTAACGTCACCTTTAGATCGGGTCAGTGCCGGCCAATGCAGAGCTCCTAGAAGACGCGTCTTTACGGCGCCATTGTTAAGCCATGCCCACCTTGTGAGGCCTCTCTTTTAAGGTAGGCAAATAGGTGATTTTTTAAAGCAATTCATTGTCAACGTAACCAACATACTCTGCTAAATTTGGTCTGAGTATCAATGCTTGATGGCCTCTGGTCATGAGAGAGTTAACCTGCTGCCACCTTGTATTAATGCTTTAGTTGATTCTCTTACCTTTACTCCTTTACAAAGGTCACAGGGATGGACAGACAGGCTGCAAAGTGCTTGAACCTTTTCATGTCATCAGGTTTCACAAGGCCAGATTTAGCTGCAACAGATGCGCATGATTACAGGCTGCAGGATCAATACTATCAATTACACAGCAAACAGGCGAATGTAAACAGGGAGGTAAGATATCTTAACGGTGCAGTGTGCTGATTCTTTGGTGCTAAGATAAATCCTATGGGAATAACTTATTTAATCACCATATTGACTCTTCAGTCAGAGTTAATAATGTAAGGTTTCCCTATGGGTCCGTTACCACAATCCACAATAATGCATCAAAGACAGTGCAAGGCATTACAATACCATTCACTTTTATTGGCATACCATTCACTTTTATTGGCATACCAATAAAAGTGAATGGTACAGCGCATACCATACAGTGCATCGTTATACATGTGGTGCACTGCATTAAAAACTGGGGCAAATTCCTGGTTTGGAATTAATTCAAAATGAATGGACTGTAGCAATGTACTATAGAGCACATTGAGGCATTGTGGTGCATGCATTACTGCAATACACGATATTGTGAACTAGCCAAGGACATTTCCTAAATGGCTTTTATTTTGTTGACAAAATCATGTGAGAGACCCATGTAATTTACAGTTTAAGAAGTGCTATATATTTATACAGTGATTGGGGACTATTTAGGTTGCTATTTGGTTCTAAGCCTTGCTTTTACCGCTAATGTGTGTAATAAATATTGGTTTTCTAGGGTACATTTTCATCTGATGCATTTATTTCTAATTTCATATACTGTAATTACTGGATACTAGATGATCTCTGTAGTCATTGCAAATGTGAGTATATGTACTTAGTTTACCACAGACTAGACCTGGGCATTCTACGGCCTAAAGGCCGTTTTTAACCCTTGGTCTGTGGCACTCCCGCCCGCAGTCTGCACAAGGACCGATTGCTGACCTGTGATCACCTATGGCTGGCTGACAATGGATGCACCGGCCATCCACTGCAAGCCAAAGCCCAGCATAAGTTGGCAATCGGTACGTGTCTGGAATGCGCTCCTCTTCAGCCATTGGTTGCTAGGACCACTGGTGTCCTAGCAACCAATTATGTAATAGGTCCTCTGCAGTCATTGATTGCTAGGACACCCAGGCGGTCCTAACAACCATTGACAAAGTTTTCCTGCCCCCCGCTTTACCCTATCCTCCTCCTCCGTCCTCTCCTCCTGGCTCCAGTGTATGAAATTTTAAAAAAAAAAGGTATGTGGCACATATTTACTATTAGGGCCGGTTCTCACCAGGTCCGTGTGATAATCGCACAGTTCCGTGCAATTAATGCACGGTAGAGTGCAACACAACTGACATATGTTACAGTGCGGCGGGAGTGTGCATTGCCATTTATTTGAACGGCACCCCAAACGCTCCTCCTTGCAGTACCACATGTTGCAGTAGGATCAATCGCATCAATCGGCCGAATGGTGTGTTCAGGGTGTCATTCAAATGAATGGCAATTCAACACACCTGCTGCACTGTAACTCATGGTAGGTGCATTGCACGGATCTATTGGTTCCGCCCTCCACAACAGTCCCAGTTATTCATATGGCCCCTTGAAAAAATGAATTTGCCCACCCCTGACATAGATGAAAATAGGGGATAGGCACGAGGAATTGGATCCCAAGGTCACTTGGCACCCTATTTTCCAGTAACTGCCCTTCTTTTGTAAGATGGAACAAACATTTTTTCCTATATTTTTCATTATTGAACACAAAATGCAGGGAGTGATGGTTTTGCCTGTAGTCACCACTTGCTAACCAGTGTACATTGAGAGTGCTGCAGAAGCCTTGCGATGCTCTCAGCATACACCAGCTGCAAGAGGCAGTAAAATGAGGTATAAGTGTGCTCGTTTATTTAAAATTCTTTTAATAATTGGTTAATTGTCATACTTAAAAATGTTTTAGACACTTACAAAACAGGACAAGGAAAACTTTGTTCTCTTTTATATTTCCAACCCAGGCCAGCAGGGAATCTTCTATAGGACCATAAAACCTCATCTCCATCATATTCTCCTCCCCTAGACAGATACAAAATGTTCAATAAAAAGCGGGACGTTTATCATTTACCCCTCAGATACCTGAGCTGTGATCTCATCTTACCTTTCGCGTATTGTAGCCGTCTCTCCTTTATCTTTACTGCCGGACTCCTCCTGCAGTTACACAAAACTGAAATCATTTGATATTTCACCTGATTATGCAGACAACAATCAGTTTTTCATCGGGCTATGCAAAGACCACTAATGTGCAGCAATCCGCAGCAAGCAAACAGACTTTTTCATTTTCTTTAGAGCAGTCATCTGATTTCTCATTGGTTATAGATTGTTGTACTTTGATCTTTGCTGTTAGAGCCTTGGATTGGTAACATAAATCAAGCGCGCATCTCCAAAAATAAGAGAATCAACAAATTCCAGAATTGTTCCACCACTCAATAGTTAGAATGACCCTGTGCCGGTGGTGCTGGAGGTGGGTTATGTGTATCTCTAGGCAAACCTTTTTAATCTTTTTTTACTTTGGATAGAGTGGAGAAGGGTTAGACTCTACTGGTCATGATTGCCACCAAGAACGAAAATTAAGGTAAATCCAAAATTATGGAGTTGTCCCCAGAACAAGTGGTAGGGGAAGTCATTCAAATGGGACATCTGTTCCAGGGACAATTGTCTAAGTGGGGAATGTCCCTAACTTTGGGAGATTTTCTTCAACTTCCTGTGGCTGGGAAGGGAAGGGACATTTCTCCAGTGGTACAAAGACATAATTTTTTTTTAAAAATAACCCCTCTATGGGGGTCAGATTGTACACATGTCCAACCCATGGGTTCTGAGTGTTTTTATACCAGCTTGGCTGATCTTCTTAATCTGAAACCTAAAACCTAGAGCCTATGTTTTTTTGTTTTGTTTTTGTGACTCTTATTAGGAGATTTTCATTCAGTTTGGGTTCTAATTAGAAACAATTTGCAGGGCCATTTGCCAATACAACAAGCAATGTAAACTCATACATTGTGCGGTTGTGATGGCAGCAAGAGTTGAGGATAAATATTCCAAATTAGGACAAATGTTCTGGGGCAACTTTCTATGCACTCACTTCCTGTTACTTCTCCAAGACAGCAAGTGAAGGGAAATCTCCCCAGCAAGACACAGCAAAAATAACCCACTGGGGGTTTGAACTATTCCCTACTCTTTCCAAAGCTGAAAAAAAAGTTTGGGCTATTCATACACTCTATAAAGTCTATTTATAAACAATCATAGCAGAGACCTTCGCCCTGTAAATATCTGTAAATGTCTGTGAATAATGGCAAAAAAGAATGTTCTTATTATATTTTCTTTTTCAGGTCAAATGGATTGTGATGTAATACTGTGTTATGCTCACTGGATGGAGTGGAGGAGCATACAAAAATAAAAATGTATTTCCTGTGCTCCTTGGCTCCATCTAGTAGCCATAATGCAGTATTACATCACAATTCATTCGTCCTGAAAAGAAAATACTACAGATGTGTTTTCTCTTTGCCCCCATTGTCAGGATTTCCCATCAATTTTTGAATTATGTCCAGAGGGACACAGTTGGCAGCAAAAAATAAACAGATAGTCGAAACCTTCCCGATTGCATGGATAATAAAATAAAAACATTAATGAAGTAAAAAAGTTTTGACTGTAATAAAAAGCAAATAATGAAAATGTATCAACAGAGTCTCCTGACGAATTCTTGTGAAAATACTTTATATACCGTACGTTATATCTACAGACAATACACAACATTATAGTAAAATTATGAAGGATGTCTCTTACCAGCTACCATCTGTGATGACCACTTCCCCATCATTGATGTCAAACTGTATTTCAGGCGGTAACTGCACGTCCTCATGGGGCACATTAGAGGCAACGGCAGCCAGTGACCACTTCCCGGCAATCTGAGGCATCAGAAAAACCATAAACGCTGAGCCGCAAACCAGGTGATTGAATAAGGCAGCGAAAAGCGGAATTATGAAGAACAAAGCACGACATCCAATAGCAACCCATTTACTATCACTTGATATTAATTAGGGATGCACCTATACCGAAACCAGTATCGGTGCCGATGCCGAGTATTTGGGCGAGTACTTGTGCCTACCCAAATGCTCCGATGCCTAGACCAATACCTGAATTTCTGGTATCAGAAAGCCGGGCAGCGATTCATTACACACTGCCCAGCTTGCTAATTACCTGGGCTCCATGCTTTGGGTTGGTCGAGAAACGGGCCAATCAGGAAATAGGGCAGCGAGTCATTACCCGCCCCCCGGCTTCATGCTCCAGGTGACGAGGGAGCATTGAGACGGCTTCCCTGCTACTCGAGAAGCTGGGTGGCGAGTCATTACACACTGCCTGGCTTCCTTAATAGGACTTCCGGTATCAGTATTTTGTATTGGCGAGTACCGGAAAAAAAGCATTGGTACTCGTACTCGATACCAAAAAAAACGGTATCAGTGCATCCCTGATATTAACTTAGTTGCAGCAGATCTAAATCCAAAAACAGAAATGTTATATATTGCAGCTTACCAGTCCCTAGATTTGGTGGCCGCATTAGTTTTCTTTTATCGCACTTTTTCCCTTATTTTAACCTCTTAGAAATAACACATTTTTCTGTCCTTTCATGTCTACACTAATTTCTTCATCGTATCTATGGAGGAACCCAAGGTCGTCACACAGATTGCACGTCAAACATGTTTGGCTTTCTTTATCTAACGAAATGGTGGATTGATGTTTAGTTTACACAAGAAAGATAACATTGTTTATGCTGTCCGTTCAGCTCACAGGAAGTGACAAGGACACTGCATTTTTGGCAGGATCAACATGTATTTTCTGTACTTGCAGCCACCTCATGTAAGGACCGGTAACCTGCAATATATTCAATTTTTGGTTTCGGGTTTAGATATGCTTTAACCCTTTCACTGTCACCAACATATGTCATACGTCGCAGTCAGTGGGCCCCTTTAAAAGAAACTCCCAGTGACTGTCGGCTTTACAGTGGATGTGATTCTGGAGGCTGAGAATCCCCCACCCCTGCGCTCGACACCTATGCCTTGCTTTCCGGGCTCTACTGACCATCCTGTGGGCCTGGGACCAGCTTCACTGGTGTCGCGGGGAGGGAGACCAACGAACACCCTGTTTAATCTCCGCCACGCTGAAGAAGGCTGGAAGCGACGCTAATTGCATTACTTCCGGTCCATCAGCTGTCATTACTCGGCTGCAGAAGCCAGGCAAGAAGCTGTTGGAATGCGATCTGCACTTGAATAGCTTCTTTGTAGTGGAAAGGTGACACAAGGGATCTTATAGACCCCTAATTTTACCTTAAAGAGGACCTGTCACCACTAATGTGCTATCACATTGGTTTGTAAGCCCCCTTATGTGATAGCAATTAAGTAAAAAAAATAAAAATAAATGTAAAAATAATTTTAAAAAATTAGGTTTCCCTCCCCCATGAGCGCAAATGTATTATTGTAAACACGCGTCAGCTGCGCCTATGTATGATCACGCTACACTTGTTAGGTATCGCCGCATGCGACAGAGTGAGAGCCATTATTCTAGGGCCAATATTTATGGATATCTCTAAACTGATGACCTGTACAGGCTTTTATAGTGTCACCTATGAACAATTGTCTGCTTCACAGACGCACATGGGCATGTTGGGTATCTTTTTACTCGTTTCTATTTTACAACAATGGCTATTATATTGTGTTTTGGGACACTTAAGTGTGCTTTGGGATTGCAGAATAGCACCATGTTACACTCTAAATATGGATGGAACATGGAACATTGAGCCAGTGAGATCTACGAGTCTCTTTGCCGTCATCCTGTGAATTGATTTGTGAATGGATGATGCAGTTATGTGGATGGAACTGCACACAACCGTGGCAAATCTAAATTATATTTACAGAATCCTGCAAGAGTAGAGGGTGTTGGGGGTGTTGGGGGTGTGGGGCTGAGGATGTGACCATGTTTCATGTTACACCCTAAATATGGACGGAACATGGAACATGGTATGAACTTGATATAACCTTAGCCATTGAGTCATTGAGATCTACGAGTCCCTTTACTGTCGTCCTGTGAATGGATTTGTGAATGGATGATGCAATTATGTGGGTGGGAACACTATGATTCAGGTAAGTAGGGGGTGCTTCAAGGTTGGGGGTGGCTTTAGATGGGACCCTGTTTCATGTTACACCCTAAATATGGCTGTAACATGGTAAGAAAAGTGGACTATTCTATTAAAGATACAAATCTGATCAGTTGTTATTCAGTTCTTGTTAACAGTTAATGTACAGCATATTGATCGCACATACTGACATCAAAGACCTACCTTGTCCACATCTAAAACTGCAACTTCATTAGGCAAATCTGAGCAGGAAGAAGCTTAAAAAAAAAAAAAAAAAATTCAGTTTTTCTTATGTACACACACCTCTTTTTCCCACATTAAAACTAAACTCTACGACCAGGGCCGGATTTACTCTCTCTGCTGCCCCAATGCCAGGTTCCTCAATGCGCCCTCTTGTATGCAGGCTGAATACAAGTGATCTCGGCGACATCACCCAGATCACTTGTACAAAGCAAGCAGCGGCTTCCCCGCTGTACATTTAGCCCTGCTTTCCCAGAGCAGGGCTAAATGTAGAAAACAACTACCCGCCCAGAGCCCGGAACTGCATGTCCTGGGCATCGGGAGATAGGAATTCCACACCCCTGCTGCCCCTCTACTCCCTGCTGCCCCAAGGCCGGGCCTCGGTTGGCCTTGTGGGAAATCCAGCCCTGTCTGCGACAAGCAAATATTGTCTAAGTATAAGAGCCATGTATATTCTTCCTTGAATCTTGGGGAGTTTTGTGTATTTCCTCCAGATCTGTGCAGCAATCCAGAGTGAAACTTGGAGCTTCCTGTAATAAAGACCGGTCACTGCTGCTCTCTCTCCTTGTGCAGGTGACTGGTCTTGTCTCCGCCCCCTGCTGTAGTATTCCACAGGTATTCTGTTGTAGGTGGAGCCTGCTGGGCACCTCCCACAGCTCTGCTCTTTGCACAGGCTATGTACAGCATAGGGATGATGTCACTGCTACCTTTACAAGGTAATATTTAGGTTTGGTAAGGCAATTGGTCCACACAAAGTGGATTTATATCCTTTATGGCTTTTGAGATATATATTTAAATTAGGTTATTTGTGCTCAGAGACTAGTTCATCTCTTTAAGAATAAACTTTGAGTGAGCCCAATTTAGATTTATTTTTATCATTGCTCTTCTCAATTTAGAGGCTGAAGTGCTTCAACAAAACAGGAAGTAAGACTTTGCATTGAGTTTTGCAAATCCTTACGATGTGATGTAACTGAACCCAAGAGAATTGATGGACTCTGACGGACTCTGCTCATCTGTGGTGTATTGTCATTGCCTCAGCAATCGTGCCGGTAAAGCAATAACTCTTTTTTAGACATTTTCTTTCCAAATCACACGAGGTCAAACCTTGCTGTACTTACACGAATGTTTCCGTAATACTATTTTGTAATATTTGCGACAATTTGCGTACTGTACAAATTTCATAATGTCTTCTGCTGAAGGGGTCTGGTCTTCATGACCTGCAATATGGAGAAATAGCAAATAAATGTGACCACTGCAAATTGTAAGTAGTGGAGAGACAGAGACTCCATTGTTCCCCTATCTGGAGACAGGACAAATACGTACAATTCAGATACAGCTTGCCCGGGTGACGTTCAGGTGAGAACATAATACAGTTGGAGCTCACCCTGTAGACGGGGGACCTGGTGCCTTGAGGGGTATCTGCAAAGGGCAAGAGAACATGTATAGGTTAGTATCATGGGGGTAAGGCAACCACAGGGATAACAGGAATGTAAAATCAAACAAAAATATAGTATCATACATATAAAAAAATAACAAAATTGAAACAGTAAGTAAAAATCTCCCCCAAATGACAGGAAATCCTATGTTTGATAAGTGTCCCCATTGTAAGCTATCCTCTTCACTGCTGATCCCATGAGGACCATAAACTATTGAATTCCTGACAATAACCATGATCATCAGGACAAAAATTGAAATAAGATCCCCCGTAGGGGACACAGACATTAAAAAAAGAAACCTGACAGAGGTTCTCACCCTTCCCTACTCTATCCAAAGCAAGAAAAATGCAGTTCAACTTTAAGTTCTGGTCAAGAAATCCCTACTAACAATGTACCTTTGTATAAAACGTGTCCTGCGCTCTCATCCACCTCGATAACGCTTTTCTCCAGCAGGTATATTATTCCGTGGCTGAAAGGAAAACACAAAATACATTCCTGTGGACACTCACATGCAAGTGGTTGACAGCTGGAGTTTGATTGTTGTCACAGCTACGTCTACATTATGATTGGACGTACACACACTTATGAGGAGGTGCCTTTATTGTATAGTGTGTTCTGTGTGCAGTCATATCTTCAGATGTACCGCTCTTCATTGGTACAAAGTCAAATCTGACTGCCCTTGCAAGCTTTGTATACATCCAAAAGCCATATGCATGCAAAAAAACACTCTTTCGGGGTGAGCTTTGGGTTTGGGTCAACAATGAGTTTGACCCAAACCTAAGCTGTTCACAGTTTAATAAATGGGGAAAAAATATGGCCAGTTCGAAAGCCCATCTGTGTCCTGGCAACCAATGACTCTACCCTATGATGCAGTGGGCCCGCCAGTGTCATTAGTTGCTATGGTGCTCCTAGCAGCCAATGACCCTGTGCAGCCCAGCCTCTAGTTTCCTAGCAACTAATGATGTCTCACAGCATTATTGGTTGCTAGCACACAGGCACACATTGGTTGTTATAATGTGTCCTAGCAACCAATGATGCTGTGCAGCCCAGCCACTAGTGTCCTAGCAACCAATGATGTTGTTTGGCTCCCACAGCACCATTGGTTGCTAGGATATAGGAGACCTTGGGATTGGTTTGCTGAACTCGGATTTCAGGGTGGATTTACTGGTGTGAGTTCGATTAGCTTAGATGTTTACCGAACCCAGGCCATTTCGTTTACCACTAACAACCTCATAAAGGTGCAAGCAAGAGGAGAGATGCAAGATGAGCTGGGCACTCTGAAGTGGACGTTGCAGGTTCCAAAGGGAAGAGAACTACATGTATGTCCCAATAGATGGTGCCGAAACTGTAAAGTCTGGGTGCTTAAAGTATATCCACATGTCAGTGCAGTGAAGGTACTTTGATCATCCAGACTAAAATTTAGTTTTTTCTTTCTGCACCATTTATTGGGAAGTACTTGTAGTTTCTGTGCCTTTGGTTCCTGCAGTGTCCACGTCAGAGTATCCATTTCAGCTTACACCTTCTCTTGTGGCACCTTTACGAGAGTGATTACAGCTACCGTTGGAGTGAACTGGTGCTCCATCAGATGGGTCACTATATTTTAATGTATATTTAATAATGTATATTTTAGTGTCATTTTACAATTTTTACTCATTAAAAGTATTTTTATCTGCAATATTCTGTGAGCTCTGTCTTCTATTTTTCTTTGTGCTGTAACTATACCATAGTCACATTGACAGCGGTGTCATTTCCCACAAAAGAAAAGATTCTGAAAAATCTGGATGCAAGATAATAGAAGACTTCACAACATAACAAGGATTGATCGCATGCACAAGAACCCTATTGAAGGTCAACAATTACAAAAGTATTGTATTCTGACAACTGTATGCAGTTGGTGCAAAAAATGATAGACAAGGTATTTAAAAAAAACTGTTCATAGGTTACCAAAACAACAACATCAAAAGGATACAAAGTAGGTAAAAGTGGCAATATTTATAAAACGTCTAAAGAAAATTATATATAGATAATGTAAACAAACATTTTGTAGACCACTGTGTTGGGAGTAGTGATGTGCGCGGGCCCAAGTTTGCCCAGGCCCATGCAAAACTGTCACTGACACCCCTCCTCCCGGCCCAACAATTTGCGGCTGGGGCGCAGCTGACTCAGCTTCACTGCACTGGTACCAATATGTAGAATGTTGACATCTGATCAGATGATATTATGCATTGGTGTATATCAGGGGTAGCCAAACTGCGGCCCTCCATCTGTGATGAAACTACAAGTCCCATTAGGCATTGCAAGTCTCTGACAGCCACAGGCATGGCCTACTGAGGCAGATGCATGATAGTATTTGTAATTTCCCCACAGCTGGAGGGCCGCAGTTTGGCTACCCCTGGTGTATATGTATTATATTACTAGGTGACATTAAGCTGTGTAGTACTGCATAACATACAGTCAACTGTCCAACTCCTGGAGGACAACGTCAATGCAACATTTTCAAGCCAGCATCAACAACATAGCAAGCGATATCAACACTGGTTTGGCCTATATTCAAATACAGGGCAAAAAATCTATAACTTTTGGACATGTTTTATTTATTTTTTGATATACTTATCAGCCTTTATGTGCCGTTTTTTTTTTGCAGACTAAGCAGTTTGCAAACCTGCTTTAGAGGTGTTCGGCCTTGTGACAGGTTCCCTTTAGCAAACGTCACAAGTCCTGTAGAACTCGTTACCGGAAATCCCAAAGAGGTTAAACAGGTGCTCGAAATGACAGCGGATGGCGCCGCACATAGAACAAGTTTGGATGAGGATGTCACCAGCACACCAGGCACGACAAAAATACATGGGTCAGTGCGAATCCATTTAATGATATGTCACTCGGAAAATCAAGCCCTTTCGGGGCCACACAGGGTCCCCTTCATCAGGCTCAGAGTGGACATAGATAGAAAACCCCAACCAGTATATACGCATATGTGTATATATACATGGATTTTCTATCTATGTCCACTCTGAGCCTGCTGAAGGGGACCCTGTGTGGCCCCGGAAGGGCTTGATTTTCCGAGTGACATATCATTAAATGGATTCGCACTGACCCATGTGTTTTTGTCGTGCCTGGTGTGCTGGTAACATCCTCATCCAAAGGTTCCCTCTAGCATCGGGACATTCCTGTGAGATGGAATTCACCAATCTCTTATACTCACTGGATGGAGGTGTGGGACACGTGCATTGTATCATCTATAATACTAATTTCAGTGTAGCCGTACAGAGCTAGGACATCTTCCATGGCTGTTTCTGTCTTCTCATGAGCTGAAACTGTCAATATCCATTTACCTACAGACTAAAAACAGTTCACAATAAACACATATTATTCATTTATTTATAAACATACAATAATATTCCGGGTATATACCTTGGGAATACCACTTTAACTCTTAAATTGAGTTCCCAGCTCCACCCGCCAGCTGTGGCCCTTATAACAGGGTCTCAGGCTCTCTGCTAAATAATTCAGTTACATGACTTTAAAGAAAATATTGCAGAAAGAAAGAGGTCCCATAGAAGGATGCAAGATTCCAAGCCAAGAGTAGCAAGATTTAAAGATATCAACCTTGGGGTTGGGGATGACAGATGCCAAAAACTGGATGTGAATAAACTGTGCCAGAGGAGTGGCTTGGTAAGTGGTACTTTTATCTCATTCACATACAAAGATGAAAAACCAGGGAATTATCGGGCCCGATGTGCAGATCTGCTCCTCATCTGATCAGGTGGGGATCTGCGGCACTGATGTTTACCAGAGCCTGCCGGCCCCTCATACCAATTTCGAGGCAGAAACCAGCAGACAGACCCAGTGCTGATGCACGGAGTATCAAAAGAGGTATTTCTTAAACATAAATTCTTATGTAGCCTCTATATAGATGAATATATGTGCTACTGTGTAGATCGGTATTTTTGACTGCAAACAGTTAATTGCCTCTGTGTGTAAAGAGAGGCGGACGTTTATGGGGATTGCAGTGCAGAGCAGATATGGATACACTGCTGAAAGGACCTGGAGAACTGCAACTCCCAAGATACCGTGCGAGAGGGAAGGGGATGGCTATGGACTGTGAGGGCTGAGCGCGCTCAGTCTGCGACCGGGACCTGAAGTGTCCGGATCGATGTGAGGCCGTGTGAGTTAAGACTGCCTTTAGCAGAGTGGGTGGTGGCCCTTGATAGACAGAGACACACAGGCTCTGTGCTGCCGTGCTTGAGAGACAGTTGTTCGCCTGTGGAGACGAAGAGACGGTGATCGGGCGCCTGAACGGAGGCCTAGTGACGCATCTGCGGCGGGGATATTGCGGCCTGGTCGTGTGGCCGATCCAGCCACTGGAGTGACTCAGCTAGCCCAGCAGAATGAGCGGAATCGTGTGGAGATCGTTACCAGAGGCCTCAGATGACCCTAGACGTGCGGTGATGTGCTCCAAGAAACCCTAGACAAGTGGTGATGAGCTGCAAGAGACCCTAGATGACCTCATCTCCTTCCTAAGTGTTGTTCCGCCGAAAGGGAGACGACTATACAGCTGCTTAAAGACATCATCTTGTGCAGGACAACCCTGGGAGTGGTGAGAGGCCTATGGGCAAATGTGACAATGTACCTTTACACATCTGCTACACAGTACGGGCCCCAACGTTGGCTAGCCTAGGACATTACTACTGGCCAGTAGTCTAGAGGGGTGTGATACTTATAAAGGGAGATATTATTGTTTGGTTCCTCTACATCGTAGATTTTCTCCTCAACAGTCTGACATCACAGGTCTCTGTATAGGCAATAGATAGCCGCAGTCACTGGATGTCAGAGTGCATTGATCTACCACTTATTGTATGGTGTGCGATTGATACGTTATTAAGAGACTTATTTTGTGTTAGCCAGCCATTAAATCCTTTACAAAAACTCTACAAAGGTGTGTTGGTGTGGATCCACCAATTGGGCGGTACATTGGTGCAAAGGGGACAGAAAGACCCGTTACACTAGCGGCTCCTACGGGGGTAGCGCTACAATTATATTGAACATTTGTAATTGATATTTTAATTGTTTAAATTGTTGAGGTGGTGGTGGTGGGGGGCAAGGAAAGGTATAATATGTGTACTTACACTTCAGCTTTAAATCTAAGAAAATACTTACTACAGTTTTGCATGGATTGAGCCTCCAGCTCTTTGCTAACCCATACTGTCCTAAGCTATCAGTAATGCACCTCACCATACCTTACACTTACTTCTCGGAAGTTAATGGGGACCATTTGCTTCAGCTTATCAACACAACTCTCAGCTGCTGAAATATCAGAAAACAGCATTTAATAGTCAGTACACAGTTTGAATCGTTGCAAAATTTGACTAAATGTACTTTTAAAGTGAAACTAAACCATTACAAAGAACTTCTCTTATTTACTCCAATTTGATCTGTTTAAATAACACTGAAAGCATTTTACATCTGTTCAAAAAAAGTGGAGGGAATTTTTGCTGCTCTTTTAGGTATGCTGTACTCCCAGCTTTTCTCTCCCTAGAAAAAAAGACTGAAGTCTGTCTGATTGTCTCTACTGGAGGATCTGTGAGTGTTCAGATACAGATACAAGGGCAGATCACCATTAGGAAGGCTAGGAGGGTCTTCTGGTATGCTTTTCAGGGGTCATCACTACATAGCCATCATTTTGGGGGCCCCAGGTAGTGGTCCAAACTGCCTGCTAAGAACCCCCTTGCAGTGGCAGTGTAAAAGAGCCATAAGGATTCTGCTTGAAGGTACAACTGAGTCTTATGGTTTGAAGGACCGAGAGTCCATTATTGGCCTACTCTATTGCGATACATGTTTATCTCACTTACCATCAACGTCAATTTCAGTGCTCTCTGGTATAAAGTAATTATAATTTGTTTCAAAGCACAAAGCCTGTGTCTTAAATTTCTTAATTGTAGACTGTTTAGCTGTAGGATTCCTTGCTGCAAGACAGAAAATAAATGTATAAGTAATAGTAGTAGTAATAAGCTTTGCTTAAATTATTATAAAGTACCTGTCACTTTTCTATCATCTAGTGCTGCTGAACTATCCATTGGGCTTTGTTGACAGGACACAAAATAATCAAACTGGGGCCATTTTTTCCTAGCAGAGTATACATATATATATATATATAGACATATATACAGTATATACTGTATATATACTGTAAATGTAGATCTACAGTGGTCAGACATTGCCCAACACAATGCTCCAATGCATCAACCTTTACACGTTCTCAGTAGCATTGCTGATTGGAGCATTGTGCAGGGTAATTGCCTACATGTAAAAAAGAGAAAGGCTGAAGACTACATAATATGTATTATTTCATACTTACCTAACTAAAAATGTCCAAAAATAATTTTTTGTCCTGAACATAAAAAATATATTTCCTTTATAGATGAATCTGAGAAAAAGTAACCCTTGCAGCGGAACCTCCTCCTCATTGCAAGGGTTAAATACTTACTTTGTCTGGGGGATAGATAAAGGTGAAATACTAACTTTATTCCTTGCGCCTGCAAGCTTTCTCCTCTTTGTACACCGGTCCCCCAGAAGTTCTACCTGACTGGTTGCAGTCCTTCATCACGCACATTGTAGGACTGGTGGTTCTACATTAAAAGTGAGGGGACAGAGGGACTGCTTATGTACCAGGAGCGTCGGAAAGCACTGGCTGTGGGTGAAGAGAAGAATAAGGTAAGAAGTTCACCTTGTTCATCACGCCCTAGACAAAACAAGTATTTAACCCTTGCATTGCAGAGGGGCCCCACTTCAAGGGTTGCTTTTTCCCCAGCCTAGAGTTTATCTTCCAAAGTGTTGAAAGAGCATCCTGGGTACATGTGGGTGTTCTCTTGGTGTTTCTCATTCCTCAGTAGTTAGGTAATGTGAATGTGTGGGATCTGGGTAATGGGTAGGCAGCTTCCTCAAATTAGTGGCATCACAAGTGGGGTGCGGGGCGTGCAGCCCGCACCCGGGTGTCACTATTGCAGGGGTGACACCAAAATGACTGACAGTCATTTTGGTGTCACCCCCCCTCTAAAAAGTCGGGCATGGACCGAGAGCCCGACAGTGTCAGGAGAGAGGAGGAGACCCGGCGGCATACCTCAGCCCCCTCCTCTCTCTGCCGGCGTCCATCACCAAGATGGCCGCTGGCAGCCATCATCAGATGGTCGTGCAAGCACGATGACATCTTCGCGCATGTGCAAGGTGACGTCACCGCGCGCGCAATGACGATACGGCGGGGTGTCACCCGGTCTAGAGACCGGGTGACACCCAACCTCAGGACGCCCCTGTCCGCAATCCAAAGGATCTCCACAGTCTCCTTGGCTTGACAGTGAAAACAGTAGATGTAGGAGCTGAAGTGCCACACAAATTAAAATAGTCCAGATACAACGACATTCAAGTAGAGTAGCCAACATGTTCTGGGGGTCCAAAACACACTCTTTTCATCAAGGCTAAGACTTTTTTGGTACTGTCTTTTGTCTTGGCCCTAATGAAGGTGAATGTCCCCCTGACCCGAATGGGATGAAGATGTATCTGGACTATTTTAATTGGTGTGGTGCTTCAATTCCTACATCTTCTAGAGTTAATCGTTGACTCTGTTGGTTCCTGTGCTAGGTTACTAAGTAACCTGAGTTATATATTCTTGTTTTAGACTCAGATGCCTCCAATAAGGAGATTTCAGATAATATAATAAAGGCAACACTGTCCATTTACAGTCTAAAGCATATACTCACATGCCAAATACAAGGTTTTCCCATCGTCCGTCTGGACCCCCAGTAATAGTAAATCTCCTGCAGTCTGGAAGGCCAGGACCTTATGTGCATCTATGGAACACCGTTTAGTTAACAAACGTTTGCACCTTTTTGAAGATGTGATTGCTCAACAATTCAGTGTTATTGTGCCAGATGTAATGAATGGCTATTGGACGGTAGGCAGCTGGAAGGAAGAGCATAAAGTGGACCTGTCTTTGAAATCCATCATTCATAAGAAACCATAGAAGTAGAAATCATGTCAACATTACCAATTGATGATGGTATCCTGGCTAACAGTTAATTGCAAAGTGTACCCCATACAGGTGCAATACAGGAACTTTGCTGGCTTTTTATATTGATGCTTGTCCAAACATGGAGACACGCAACATTATTGCTTTTGTCTATAATCTATTTTTTGACAAGTACTTATATTATAGACACTCTGGGTCTGTTTTGTAAATTACTCCTAAAATGTAGGTGTTTTAAGATTTTCAGTACCTGGGCCCCCTCTGTTGGTAAATGTCAGGTCTAGGAGGGTGGTGTCCGTTGACCTAAGGAAGAAAATAGGAGAGGAAATGAGGGAATGGTAACGATAGGAGCACAGAGATGTTTTGTTTGAGGGTCAGTAGAAAATGGTATTTTAGTTATAGGTTTAGACTAATGGGCTGAGTCAACCTCTGACTAGGCATAGTGTATGTCTTGGTGTGATTTCAGTGCCTAATTTCTGGCTCTGTTTCTATCCACGCAGGAGTTTAGGGTATTGATTCCACCCCCCCTCCCATTTTCCTGGCCCTTCTATTACATTAAGTTAAACAAAAAATCCATCTGGAATGGTGGGAGCTCCTCGTAATGGTCATAGAAGGTGTGCAGACCTCTTACCACCCCCTCCTGAATCCAAACCTCCGGGAGAAGAAGAAATTTCCAGCATCTCCCAAAAAGAAGATCATTATTGGATGGACTGTCCCTTCTATTTTAATATTGCACATTTTAAAACTCTTTTGATCCCCTTAAAGCTGAACTGCAGGTATATAGATGGCCAGTACGGTTGGTCTGGCTATTACAGTGCTTTACAGGATCCATGTGGACCAATCAGGTATGGTATACGCATAATTACATTGGGCCAAGGTGGACGTATGTAAATATACACAAGGGATATGCAGTATGTGGAGGCCGGTGAGGTAGAGCCTTACCTGCCATGATGGAAGAAAAAGCTGTCAGCTTCAAGTCCAAAGCTGATAGCTTTTTGTCCATTCAGTCTGACTTCTAACAGATTACACAGCGGGTAAAGCCTCCCCTCCGTGTAACCTGTTATGGACGAAGCGCCTCCTGTTAATTACAGGCTGCGCTTCATCTGGCTTTTGACAGCCACATTAGGTTACATAGCAGTGGGCTTCCCTGTTACTATATGTACCCTAACATAGTGAGGCCAGAGCTACAACAGCTTCTGACTTGTAGTCAGAGGCTTGAGCTCTGTGGATGGTTTGGACCATTGTAAATATCGCCATCGGTCCAAGCTGTCCAATCAAAAAAAAGAAAAGAAATAAACACTGAAGGCATCAATTTAGATGCCCCATCAGTCATGAGCAAGTGAGGGAAAGGGAGGTTCTTCCCTGTCTCCTCCCCCCCACCTCCACACATAGCTCTGTGACCTGGCCTGGGGCAGGTCTGGGGGAGTGTCACCTGCCACTGACTTCACTGCATGTCCCTGGTATACATAATAATTTATACCAGGAATTCATGACTATAGGGCATAGATCTATGCCCTAATTTTCTTTGCATATTCACGTCAAAGCATAGATCTTTGTCCCCTCTTTTTTGAAAGGTAAAACATATATTGCCAGAACACCAGTCCTTTTATCTTTCAATGCAGTCATTCAATCAATTATCAATTATCAATGAATGAATCAATTATCACTATATTTATATACTTGTGCTACACTATACTTATGTCCTATGCTCCTCATCGCCATCTAATGGCCAAAATATGGTGTTACAAGACATTACATTTGAACTAGAAAAAAGTATATTAAGAACATTAATTTCTGCATTATTCACCCAAAACGAATGTTCACAGATATTCTCAGGGTAAAGGACCAGACAAATTTTTTATAAATAGACCCCTTTGTGTCTTCAGGGCCAAAAAAGGTAAGAATCTGTAAGGAATGTTGTTAAAGTTCTCGTAGTGTATAAAACTGAATTGTAGAATTGATTGCTGAAGCAGCTGCTAAAATGGCAGAAACTCACGCTGTAATGATCTCCCGCAATGTATATTCTTCTCCTTTCTTTGTGATCTCCAGCCTCGCTTTATAGAGGATTCTGACTTCATAACGTCGATCAGCATTGCTAGAAGATTTAGCTATGAGATGCCAGGAACTAACATCGTCCTACAGCAGAGGACAAGTTATGGAAATGTCAAGGCAGAAAAGCCTAAAAAAGACTACAATACACTAAAATGCCCATAGAGGTACATAGCTCCCAACTGTCCCTCATTTGAAAGCACCATTGATCTTTTAGAACCAAGTCCCCCTGCCCCTCTGTCCTCCTCAGTTGTCCCTCTTTTTGATCTCATGTACAGACCTTTATAAAAAGTCTGGGATAAGCACATTTTGTCTAAATACAAGAGTCCTGTATTTTTTTTTTTTTTATTCTGACATGGAGCCATTGGCTGTCGTCAGAATAAAAAAGCTGTCAATCAGCAGAGGGGACCTGCAGTACTCCATCAGGTCCCCACTAGTGATTGACAGCAGCAGAAGGGGGGTGCAATAGCTAGTTTGCTATTGGCTATTGCAAATTGAAATAGCCAATAGGAATCTACCTATGCATTCCTATGGCGAAAATGTTTTTTGTTTCTTTTTTTTTGACGGCAGCAGAACCGCCGGCCAATAGAACAGTTGGACGGAGCTAGCTGTTATTGAATAGCCGAACAGCGTTCAGCTCACTTCGCTTCAGGTCGGTCGTGCACTCGGCTGCCTACGGCAGCTTAGTGAATAGACCCCTTGGAGTTTCCTGTAACAAAGACCAGTCACTGCTGCTCTCTCCCTCTCTTTGTGCAGGGTGACGGGTCTTGTCTCTGCCCCCTCCTGTAATAAAGACCAATCACTGCTGCTCTCTCCTTGTGCAGGATGACTGATCTTGTCTCCGCCCCCCTTCTGTAGTTCTCTGCAGACAGCCTGTCGTGGGTGGAGCCTGCTGGGTCCCTCCCAAAGCTCTGCTCTCTGCACAGGCTATGTACAGAACAGTGATGATGTCACGAATACTTTATACAAGGTCATAACTGTTTGTAAAGGCATTTGGTGCACACAAAGTGGATGTATATCCTTTGTGGATACGGAAGAATATATTTCAATGGAAGTTTGTGTGCCCGGAGTTCACCTTTAAGTGGCAATAAACACAATAATATGATCAATAGCCCATAAAAAAGACACAAACCTTCATCTCCTCCAACTCATCAGACGGGTGAAACATACCGAAACATGTCTGTGCTAAACAGGAAACAAATGTTAGATTACGTGTGACACCCATAGGGGGTAATCAATGGCCGAAGTCACTGGAGGAGGGAGACATTTTCATACCATAGTTGAAAGTGAGGCTGAACTCCATGTAACCCTGCAGTCCATTGCATTCCCCCCAGTGTTTAAATTGTTCCAGCTCAGCCTGAGGAAGAGAAGTCCCTTTGACTAAAAGAAGGGGATAAAAATTAAAAATAATAATATTAACAAATAACAATAATAATAAAAATAATAACAACAAATAATAATAATAATAATAACAATTATACAAGTTATATAGCAGTATGGTATAGTATAAAGCAGTTTTGATGAAGACATTCCAGTAAGGGATCCACAGAACGGAGACCTGAAGGTCAGTATAGAGAACACACTACATACCCCTGCCTCTGATTCACTGATGCAAACAATGCAGAGTTGCTCTTTAAACACCATTAGGGGAATTGATCAAAACTGGAGCAGACAAAATCTGGAGCAGCTGTGCATTGCAACCAATCAGCATCCACCGTTCATTTTCAAACCTTAACTGAGCAAACTGAAGAGAGAAGCTGATTGGTTGCAATAGGAAACTGCTCCATATTCTTCTGCTCCAGTTTTGATAAATTCCCCCCAAAGGGAAGCTGAGAATCCCTGAAACAGTAACCATAATCATATTCAGTACCCTGTCTAAGGTACGAATCCATGTTTACTGCCCAGCATAATATATAGAGCCCGAGCTTCTATTAATACATAGTAGTCAGAACTTGTGTTGGTGGGGGGCAGAAATCATTTTGGCAGGAGCTTCCACCCAATGGTGACCCCTGTATGGAATAAATATGTAATCTAATTTAATAAATATTGTAGTCCTAAAAAGTTCACATCACTATTCTTGCCTCGGGGCTCTTGGCAGGATTTGTTTATTGGTTAGTTAAAATAAACCTGCAAAGTTGCCTGTTGGGGGGG